>NC_134410.1:54586971-54890860 GCF_038048845.1 Mixophyes fleayi
TGGCAGCGAAGATGCCCTGACAGTGGGGACAGTTGGGAGTTGCATTACTTAGTTTATTTTGTGTATTATGTAATTTGTTTTGGATCGTTACTCTTTATGTATTATATAATACAGTCAATTTCATGTACGACGCTGCAGACCTTTTGTGGCGCCCTACAAATAAAAGATAACAATAATAATAATAATAATAATTATAATAATACACAGAGGAATATAAGCATTTTCTAAGTATGCATTTAGATGGAAAATGTGCACTAATCAATAGCAACTGAAACAGATACTTGCTTTCATTGTCTATCTTGTACTAATATTAAAATAATGTATAAGAGCAAGGTAAGTTGCTCAATCAATTTATAACAACATTTAGGAATATGAGTTGGTAGACATGGCCAGTAACATGATTGAATTGACGTGTCACTACATTTACACATCCAGTTCTCTTTTTCTCTTTCTGTTGAATTTTATGACAATAATGACACACATATAGTTGTCAATTGATGATTAAGCTATTTAACCATCATGATATAGTATGTGTCAATATATAATATATAACTAAAAAGTGAATATTTAAGCTTAGATATATGTTTTGTTATTTACATATTTATTTCTGATGTGTAAAATATATTATGGCCTCTGACATCCCAAAAGATGGTATTTTTTTCGACTACATTTCTCTTTTTCAGTGATTTTGCTTGGATTGCTAAGGAAAACAATTGTTGCACTGTGTCTGCAGAATTCATTAGTTGGCTAGCATGCACGAACATAGGAACACAGCTTTAGAATTAATCTTGACATAATGAGACCTATATTTTATAACAAACTGGGCAGGTAAAGCTTAAGACACAAGTTGCCAAGTGCCAAATTCCAAGCACGTCCTCAAGTTAAAACAACACTAAAGCAATCATTTTAAACACTTGATTAATGGTTGCTATAGTTTGTAATACTATTTACCTAAATGTAACAAAGGGGAAGAATGATTCAAAAAAGAATCAGCATTCTCTGTGTGCATGAACAAAAATTTGTATTACATAATTTTATTTTTTTCCAATGGTATCTAAGGTTCCAATTAAAAACATTTTTGGACCATTGCTTTATAGGCTGCTAGTGCTTAATCTCTGCAGAAAGCCTCATCACTTATCTAGAACAAAAGACAAATGAGGGAAGTAGAAAAAAGTAATGAAATACAGCATAACACATCAGTCAAACAGGGAGACAGTAGAGTTGCGGAAGGAAAGTACAGGACCAATGACATTCATAAAGTTATTTTATTTTCCTAGTAGTAGTTTACATTTCTTAAGCTATAAGTGTGGCTTTGATTCATCAAATGGTTTTAAAATGCAATGTGTAGAAGCATGTTTGATGTTGAGGTTTACGAAACTCACATTCTGCCTAGATAAATGATATTAAGTCTTTATGTAGTTGATCAGTGAATTCCACATAGGTTTTGTGGCTAAAAAATTATTTGGTTATTTCATTATAAGAAGTGATGAACTGCCTTTTTTCTCTCTTTTTTCATGTGAAGTGGTACATTTATTTTATATTCTATATATTGCTGAATGTTATGGAGGGGAGTTTCAAATTATTACATTTGGTTGGACTTAGATGGTTTAGCCAATTAGTAATAGTCCATAACTCTCTCATTTTCAGAACTGATTTGCATAGATAGATTAATAGATAAAAGGTTGTGACTGCCTTCACCATGGCCCAGCACCCCCCCTCTATTTATTCATAGTTGTTTTTATTTACTGTAACTTTAAGCTAGGGTACTACCAGAGTTCTCTATAATCAGTATGCAGACAAATCTGAAAGGTATATACCGATGTTAAACAAATAAACTGTCAGTGTAGATACCCTACTCAGTGATATCACCTTATAACGGTAGATGGGCATTCACAATTTTATCACAATTAGCACTAAGAACCTAATGTTTATTTCATATATTATATTGTATATCGATATTACAGAATCTAAAACACGAATGTCCTTATCTTTGCTATTAGTATGTATTTAGTGTTTGAAATATGCTTCTGCACTCATGTGATGCAAATATATGCATGAATGCATCACATGATGCTGTTTATTTCTCCCACAATAATATATATATATATATATATATATATATATATATATATATATATATATATATTGTCATGTAATGCATGTATGCACATATTTGTATATTTTAATTGAAATAATGCAAACTTAAGTACTGATTCATTCCAGAAATTGCGGAATAAATAAAAATTCTAATATTCTCTTGTCTTTTGCTGTTAAAGGACAGCCTTTTCATTATGTACTGTACATTTTACAAATGTAGGTAATTGTATAAAGTAGCTTTTAGCTGTGTGGATTTTACTTGAATGATGATAATGTTGGCAGCTGCCATATTGAAGACCTGCCTCCTGGGCTTACATGGGGGCTTTATGTGATGCACTGAAACAGACTTGTCCATTTAGATAAGGAAAACAATTAAGAATCCTTTTCCCCGTTGTCCATTTGGATAGAGTCTATTCCTGCCACAATGCTTTCTGAATAATTTATCTTTTCTCTTTGAAGCAAAGATTCAAGCTGAACACTAACATTCCTCTTTCTAGTTATGACAATTTATAGGATTTTGCCCATTATTATTACTTTTACATGCTATTAACTTGATGTTTTTATTGACATATAATGAAACAGTAATAATATGTGATGCTGATATTTTAATTAAAATAATTTATTTTAAAAATACTTGGCCTGTTGGCATATCTGCAATATTTATACTTCCAGAAATGTCCTATATAGGAATGGAAGAGATTTTTTTTAGACATAACCTATACATATGCAGGGTTGCAATAAGAAGAATATAAATGTAATTAAGCAGTAGTCAATTTTTATCAAATCATACTTTGTTTTTAAACTTGTCCATAAAGCACACATTAAGAAGAATGACATACTATTAAATCAATCTGTCTATTTTTATTAAGTTTTAACCATTCCTGTTGGAAGCATTCATCCAATGCAAACAGATTATTTAGGTATATGTTTATCTATAGGGTCATTCCATGTCAGTTCAACCAGGGTTGTCCACCACCCATTTCAGATTTTTTTAAAAAAAATTTAGTTACGAGAGGATGTCAAAACAACTATTTCTGCCAAATATATTGACTGTCTGACAATTAGTTGATTAAATATTTATTTTTCAATTTATTAAATAATTTACTAATTGTGTTTATTAAGGAATCGACACAAAATTTAAACCTCTTAGAAAACTCTTCCTCACGGATCCAAAAATCCAAACCAGATTACTTTATCTGCCTCATGTTTTGCGTTACGGCAAAAACGCAAGTTTTTTTAATATAATTAAAAACACTAGATTCAATTGACATTGGGGATCCCATTTTTTGGGGGGTGTTTAAAAAAGGTATAATTACTACCATAAATAATATCCGCCAGGTACTCTCTTTCATAGTGGAGAAAAAAAATAATGAAGTTGATGCTCGATTACTGCTGTACAGCATACATAATTTACACATTGTTAAAAACCATACCAAAAAAGTGAACAAAACTGAGGCAATGGGATCAAACTCCCATACAGGAAATGAAACAAACAGAAACTGATGGGAAGGGGATTCCCTTTAGAGAGATCAAAACTGAAACTTTTGAGAGAAAGAGAGAGGGAGACACAGAAAGAGTCAATCATGGCAGCTGCTCATTTGGTAGTCTTTTAAATACGGACTGCCATATTTAAAAAAATCAGAGATGTTTTTTTTTTTTCCTTGGGTGATCTGATGTGGAATGACCCTATATTGTATTAAGCTCTTTAGGTTGTATTGTCCTAATTTCAAGTCAAAAACTTGATTTTGTGCAATTGTCTTATAACTAGAGATGGGCGGTCCGGTTCCCCGAGAACCGAACTCACCCGAACTTTGGGTATCCGAGTACCGAGCTGAGCCCACTCCGAATCCAAATCGAGGCCGAACGTCATTGTGACATCGGCGGATCTTGGGGCTCGGTTCTCCCGATACTTCAAGATTATAAATACACGCCTCCACACCAATCCATCGCCATTTGACAGAGGAAGAGAGCAGGGTGTAGTCACAGGCTGATTAGAGCAGGGACAGAGAATACAATATTCTTATTCCAATTGCTGTAACAAAAATCGCTAGAGAAGAGAGGAGGCTAGAGGTTTATTTTATTTTTGTAATATTTGGCACTCCCCAGTGCTTTTGGGGTGTCCCCCCCATAATTGTGCATAAATATTTCTGGCTGTCAAAATTACTATCTGACAGCAGTATCTACCAAATAATTTTTAGCACTCTCCAGTGCTTTTGGGGTGTCCCCCATAATTGTGCATACATATTTCTGGCTGTCAAAATTACTATCTGACAGCAGTATCTACCAAATATTTTTTAGCACTCCCCAGTGCTTTTGGGGTGTCCCCCATAATTGTGCATAAATATTTCTGGCTGTCAAAATTACTATCTGTCAGCAGTATCTACCAAATAATTTTTAGCACTCCCTAGTGCTTTTGGGGTGTCCCCCATAATTGTGCATAAATTTTTCTGGCTGTCAAAATTACTATCTGTCAGCAGTATCCACCAAATAATTTTTAGCACTCCCCAGTGCTTTTGGGGTGTCCCCCATAATTGTACATAAATATTTCTGGCTGTTAAAATTACTATCTGTCAGCAGTATCTACCAAATAATTTTTAGCACTCCCCAGTGCTTTTGGGGCATCCCCCATAATTGTGTATAAATATTTCTGGCTGTCAAAATTACTATCTGTCAGCAGTATCTACCAAATAATTTTTAGCACTCCATAGTGCTTTGGGCTCAGAATGGATTCAAAGCAGTCCATATATGATCAAAATGAGCAACCAGGTTCTGTCACCAGTCCTGATGTTAGTGTTCCCAGTACATCATCTGGGCAAGGCGATGTCAAACTACACAGTGTTTCGAAATCAGTCCAAAAAAACAAAAAAACACTGAGCAAATGTTAAGTGCCGATAAAAAAAAATTGCCAACATGCCATTCTACACACGCAGTGGCAAAGAGAGAATGAGGCCTTCACCTTTGGCTATTAGTGGCAGATCCCAAAAAGTTACCGAGCCTACAATTGGTGCACAACTATTGTTACGCGTCAAAGTCGAGCTGCAAGATAACAGTAAGGCATTAGAGGATAATGTTTGCTCTGATTCACAAATGACACCAATCCCTGTGGAGAGTCCATCCAATAGTGGTATGTCTAATTGTGAGCATTCTGTTAGTGTACCCATAAAGAAGGGCCCTTTCAGCAATTCTGCTGATGTGTCCCTGAACAGCCCGAGTGTAGCCGGTGATACACAAATTGAGGATGCCACTTTGGAAATAGAAGAGGATGAGATGGAGATTTGTGGAGGTGACGAGGGCGCTAATGAGGATGTTGATGATATTATTTTCAATCCAGTTCCTTTATATTATAGTCAACGTTTCGGTCTTACATCCAGACTTTTTTTAAGACAGATTTTCATTGAACAGTAGACAAGACAAGCATAGACAATGCAACATTATAAAAGGAAACTTCCCTTTACAAGGCAGCGCCTCTTTAAATTTAAGCGCTGAAGACGCCAAACTCGCTGGTTTTGAAGAACCCGGAGCTTCATACATTTACCCCCTGGTTAGTATTCAAGCCAACATATTGTGATTTTTAAAAATTATTATTTATTTATTCTTATATTTATTGTGGCGCTGTTGGGTCTTCTTACACTTGTGGTCCTGAGCTCCAATGTGCAAGCCCATTATTTAACAGTTCAGTCTCAAGACCGCTCCCATTTCGGTTACACCCCCTCAATACACTATTTCATCGCTCTGTGCATAATTAGAGTACCTGAGTGTTTATTTTAAACCCTGTCTAGGTAGTTATTTACTTGCTTGTTGTTCCACTGTATCCTGGTGCAGTTCCATTTTACTGGTATTCTGGTCCATTTCTATATCACTGACATCCTTGTGCGCTCCTATATTGCTGATTTCCTGGTGCAGTTCCATATTGCTGGCAGCCTGGTACAGTTGTATATCACTGGCTGTACCCTGCTGCAATTCTATATTGCTGTCAATATCCTGGTGCAGTTCACATACTGCTGGTATCCCAGTGCAGTCCCTACATCACTTACTTATGGTGCTATTTCCAGATAGCATTTCTGGCATATTCTGACTCCAATCCTGCACACAAACCATGCTCAAGACCTACCCCAGGGGCTGCGACTTGTGTGGCGCACACAGCCAGTTTTATCCTGCTTTGAAATGGGCTCTGGTAAAAACCAGCGTCACAATTAACTCCGCGCCTGGAAATAGGTAGTGCAAACTTGGGCTGTTATCGTATCATATCCTCAGTGCTTCCTGACACTGATGAACCATGGGGTCTTAACAATGTGCAAGCTTTACAGATGAAAAGTATAATATCTAGAAATAATATCAATAATTAAGTCATGCAGATTTTAAGACAAGAAATGATGAAGATATAACAATTTTGTCCAAATTAACATATTAGAGTGAGGGGCAAAACAGGGAAAAACTTTGGTTCATTGTATTCCACAGCATACAATATAGAACACTTTACTAAGCATGTACCTTGTCTCTGTAGCAAAATATAATACTATATAATCTTACAGCTTTGTCATGAAGGTCATAACAAAACTGTTTACTACCACCAGTGGTTGAAGTGGATATTTAGAAGTGGGGTATGAATATTTAGAAGTGAGGGTATGGGAAATGTAAAGTAATGGAATTTGATTGTTTTACTATAGGACAAGTGGCAGAAAGTGATACCACCGTATACACCTCACAAAAATATCTATAATTCTCATCAATCCCTGCCACATTGGAACTTACAGTCTAAATTCTCAAACAAACACACACACTCAGTGGCATGCACACACATGTCCATTTTAATCAGCAGCCAATTAACCTTTCAGTATGTTTTTAGTATAGTTTCTTATTTTATTGGCAAACCGTTTATCTAGATTTAGCATTTGTGGTATATCATTTTATACATACAGTGAATATGAATGAGTCTTTGGTTTTTGTTTCCTAAAAGTTCTCTGACCTTTGTTTTGACTGTGGGTGTTACTAATAGCAAGTATACAGCAGTATTTGACACTTAAAAAGTACTGTCAGTGTTTATATTTTTAAGTAGAAAATAATGCTGGCTTGTTAAATAAATGCAATATAAATTCTCTACATTAAAGGATTATTCAAACAATAATCCAGTTTACAAACTAATAAAACAGTATTAGTGTTAAAAATGAATATAAAAAATAAACAAAATAAGTTCACAAATACAAGAAAATGTTGAACATCACTAAGTCTGATCAATTCATGGCAAGTTTTCTGCTAATGTGGGACCAAAGTCCAAACAATTTATCCTATGTATTGTATACTCTTTAATGATCTGTGATTCAAAAGCTTTGGTGAATCACTATGCATATGATTAAGGGATCAACATAAAGTAGATAGCAACAACAAAATAGATTTTGCAGTGAGTTTTTATTTGCATACGACCTCCATGAATTCTAGAGTGCAATGGGATTACTGTATGCTGTGGGTAGAGTTAGAATTACATTTTTAATTTTGCTTAGGACACAAAGTACTAAAACGTTTTGTGTATGTTAAGCAATTTTTAAAACAGTAGAACATTTTTTTTTGTCTATACAAAATATTGTTAGTATGAATAATTTTGAGGATTTTCAGTGACATTTTATCAGTCAATTTTGAATTACCTTGTAGATCCCTTTAAAAATAGATGGCTTTTTCTCATTGATTAACTTCCCATTACAAACTTTGTTGCAGACTACCTATCACGTATTGAAAAGTTAGACTTGAAACTTAGTATTAGTAAAGTTTTAGAGTGGCTGGATGTAGTTTGAATTACATATATTTAAAACAATTTTGTGAAAGTTAGTTTTGCTCCCCATCACTTGTGTGTTATAATGAGGTAGCACAACATATCATCTCCAAATCTAATGCTGGGGAACCTAATGCGTCACCACCTACCATGGTATGGAGCTGGTTAACAATAAGAAACTACAAACCATCTTCACGTAGGTCTTCGCAGCTTTCCTGTTGTACTGAGATACCAGGGTTATATTTTAGCTGTCCCACTGGTGGGATAAAACAATCAATTAGCTTCCCTCCTGCTATGTGCTTAACAATCTCAATAAACCACAGCTTAGTTCTGCAACCTCTAACTGAGATATCCTGTATGGGAAGCTTTTCTCAGATGCCCTTTATATAGCAGGTTCATGGGGTTTATTAATCAGAAAGGTCGATGATGAATGGGGTGCTGTATGATAGATGTGAGAAAAAACAAAAATAACCACTATCTGTATATCAGTAGTACTAACATAGGACACACAACCATGTCAGTGATCGGTTATAAAATAATGTTTGCACTATTCAGTGTAATGTCATCTGTGCATAACTATGTTGTGTCATTTGTAGTATAATTTTGTCATTTGAAAATCAATGCATTATTTGTATACATCTATATGAACATATAGTGGAATATTTAAATACGTATTCAAGCACAGAAAACTATGGTTCATTTTATGTAAGCATACTGGACCTCATTTAGAGTTAGAATCAAAGCAAATAACTGTACAAATTCGCTCCTGGGCAAACTATATGCTAGGGGTGGAAATGCATTTTTTTATGTATCTTTACCATACTAGACAGCTTTATTTTACACTGCAATTTAGAGATGAGCTAGAACATCCCCTCCCAAACTTTAAATCTGTCTGTCCATTTTAAAATCACCCCCTTTCAGTGCAACATGGTTTTATAACAGCAGAGCAGTTCACATGCAGACAAATAGTGACAGTAATACTTTGGCACACATTGACATTAATGGACCTCAACAGTGACAGCCTAATGAGTATATTGATTCAATTCATATATCAAATGAACATATTTGGAGCTTTCGGTTTGTAAAATGATTCAAAAATATGTTCCAATGGTTTGTATAGATTTCAGCCTCTCTTCACCCTTGGGAGTGGTGCAAAAATTGTTAAGAGAGCCCCCTGTGATGAACTCATGCGAATTTTAAGGAACCATTTGGCAACCAAGCACAATAGATATGCTTTATACTGCCTGTATTTGTTCCCACATTGCACAGGGTGTTGACTTTTTATTGTTTTCCAGAGTACAGATGTAAAACTGAATTAAACTCCCTTTTTTCTACTTTATTTTGGTGCAAGGATATTGCAAAACAGGTATTAGTAAGTATGTGAAAAACAAGGAAAAGAAGGAGGAGGAGGATTTTAAATTGCTGCTAGATAATAATGATGATGATGGAACATTGGCAATATCATTGAGATGGATTTCCCCTTGATTATATACTCTACTAGACTATTTTATTTCCCCATATTTATTTATATAATCTTGGAGATTTAGTTCTGTTTAAATAGTCAATCTCTGTCAGGCACCATCCCCGCTCTCCTTCTATGCCACCGAGACTGGCGCTTTCTCTGACCGGAAATACACATCCAATTGTCTAGTATCCTTAGTTCTTGTATCAGCTATCAGTTTGACATCACTGACCACTAACATCTTCATTGAACTGCCTATATAGCGCAGGCTCTGGTACTGATCCAATGGCAGAATATTAGATCACCTTCCCTGTGATCTGGTATTGGTTCCTGTGTTCATTACTCCTCGGTTTTTATTCCATTTTGGTATACTGTTTCTGACTTGGGTCTGATCTTAACTATTCCTCTGCCTGAAGTATTGGTTCTCTTTCAGACCTCCTGGTTCTTACTTTAGTCTGTCCTTGACAACTCTTCAGCCTCACATATTGGTTCTGTTTGTATCTTACAGTTTGTCCTTGGGTATGCAGACTACTGTTCTGATTTCACCTTGTCACTTCATTTTCCGTTCTGGCTCCAAAGCAGCTATTCATGAATAGCCAATTGCTTGCTACCTTGCTAGCAACTGGCTTTGAATGCTGCAATCTGCATGTCCCATACAGCATAGACCAAACCTTCTAGGAGAATCCCTTTTGAACACTGGGGATGTGTTAGACTCGGCATCTCTTTGTCCAATTGTGTCAAGTGTTGGCAGATACACCTCCATTTATCCTCATGAATTTGTGACAATTTCATTGGTAGAATACTATCTAAAATGTTAGTACAATTAATAGTTTGTACAGATTTGGCAAGATTTTTTTTCTTAATTCTGTTTAATTCCTTTAAGTCAGTGTCAAAATATGTTCTAAAAGGTGCTTTCAGCCATTGAATGTAATTGTCTTTCACAACCATGCCATGCTTAACTGCTTACAAGGATTATTGACACAGTCTTTGAAGAAAGGAGCACTATATTATTTCTCAGAATACATTTTATAATATTTTGTCCCAATTTTATCGAAGCAACAAAACCATGACATTTTACATTTCTGTGCTTCTAGATTGTGTATGATAAGAAGACTTAAAATGACACTTTAATGTCCTGCCTACTAACAATTTAGGATCCTACCCATCATTAATATTAGTGGGCTCTCATTTATGTCTGAAATGGGAAGGAAAGGACTAATAAACATTTGAATATTTTAATACTTTTTTAGAATTACACATAAATGCACTTTTGTAAATAAAGTATTCTTATTTATTATAAAAGAAGCCCCATTGAGAGTGTAGCGAGATTCCTGATCTATGCCACCTCCACACACATGTAAACATCAGGCTGTTTTGAGAGGCTAAGCGGGCACTGCAGCTAAATAGGAACACCCACACAATGCACATGCTCCATCCTTTGAAGCTCATTTTAATATCTCATCACACAACACAAAATCTTGTTTTTCCTCCTGTCTTATCTCGACCCCTATTGTGGCCCTGATTACACACTCCTTGCCCCTGGAATCATTAGCCTCTATAGAGCTCAAGATGACTAAAGAGTCCTACATCTCAATATTGCACCAGACCAGGCACCCTCTATGCATAATCTCCACACCTTCCCATCCTGTCAATGCCTCTTAATTCCTGTCCTTGAATTCCATAAACCCTCTGGAACACAGTCTAGCATTACATTTTGTAATGTGCGTATTGTCGCTAACCAATAACGATTGTCGAACCTCGATTTGTGTTTCCAACGCACAAAGATTTATTCGCAATAAGTGGAAAAAAATATGCTCAAGCGATGTAATAGTAAATACAGCCGTTACTTAACGCAGGCGCTCTGGATCCAGTGCAGTCATTCAATCCTGAAGTCTGGGGACAAGAAGTCTGCACTCTGGATCACAAGCTGCTGCTTATATACACAATCAAGTACAGTAATACAATGAAGATGGTATGGCTTGCATCTATTGGTCCGGGTCTCAGGAATGTCCAAGGGGTCGTCAAGCATTGGCTGGTTCATCCTAAGGAATCCAAAGGAGGGGGTCATCTCTGCAGGGGGTATGCTCTGCTCTTCCCGCCAGAATTCCTTAGTCTTAAGTAGTTCATAATTCCCTATCATTCATAACTTGCGTATGCACTCTGCGATTCCCTCGCAGAGCGCACCAAACAGTAGGATATGTAACAAGGTTCATTATGATACCACTCATGATGTTATTCCTTTAACCCGTTCTGTGTATTTCACTAATATGCATGTAACTCTGATATAACATATAAATACTACTATATTTCGACATAACTGACTATGTGTTGCAACTACCAATAATGTGTACTATTTTATAAGTATGCGTGTTTGTGCGAATGTATGGTAAAAGACCAATTACTGTTGCTGCCACGTGTAGTGGATGCGTACGCCCTTTCACGCCGTAGCGTGCCCTTGTACGTCATAGCGTACCGTACGCATCTTTTCAGACAAAGACAACCAAGTTTGCTAGACTTTAATTGAAATGACTTTATCCAATTTGCTGACTTCGACAGTTCCACCCTTTGATAGTGTAATAAACTATCACCCAATCACCGTTTCCAGTTCAGGATTATACAATACTTCTTCACAGACCATGATCTCGGTATCCGGTACCACCCTTTCAGTCTCTTTCTCAGTGTTACTCTTATGAGACCGTTTTCCACACTTCAACACAGTAGGAACACATTTGACAACTAAACCAATTGCTAAGATGACACCCAGTATAAGGAGAAGGAGCTTACCTACACTCGCAATCATTTCCTGTACCCACTCCCCCAGACCGGAGAACCATTTTGCTGGGTTCAACCATGAGAACCAACCCGCCACCTTTTCCCCGACCTCATATAACGAAGAATTATGGCTCTTTCGAAATTCCCATTTCAGCTGCAAAATTTCATCCATCTTCCGGTCTATAACCTCTTTAGGGTCTTCCGTATTATTAGTAATGTACGTGCAACATTTGACACCGAACTGGGTGGCCAGTGTCACACAGTACCCACCAGTAATAGAGGTGAGATAATTTAGTACCAGTCTATGTTGCACCAACTCCTTCTTGTACGCTTGTAGCTCCCTTCCAGTATACCTGAAAGTGTCATCATACATCTCGGTGATATTATCTATTAATTTAGCTAGGTCTTGGATATATTTAAAGTTTAATGTTCCCCGAGCGGTCCTGGTGAGATCTAGAGCAACCATAACTTGGAAACCAGCAGTTTCACTAATCAATTTTGTAGCTATGGGTTCCTCACCAGGAATCATATTTCTCTTGCCACGGTGTTCATACTGTGTGTGTATGTATGGTGGTGATGTAGTCTTGTGAATATCTACCATTTCTTCATGAGTAATAGTCATGATTTCAGGAACCAGTTTAGCTAAGAAACACAAGCCCTTGGAACTCGGAGTCACCCAGGAATAAGCTTTCCTCCCACAAACAAAATACACATCATCAGGGAGAACATAAGGAACAGTATGCCCATGAATTATATCACACAGAGTTTTGATAAAACTACCCATGCCTAGTGTCTCCATCTGCTCTAGACACGTGTCGGCATTAATGATATTTTCACATTTATCTGTAGAGACTTTTCCAATAGATACCTTCTTATGTTTGGTTATGCGCCCTAACTTGTGACTTCCATCAGCATTCCTGCCTAGTAGTGACCTTGTGAGTCTCTCTCTAAAATGAGTGTGGCGAGCCATTGTCTGATCTGATAGGTCAGCCTCCCAATTCTCCAGGCGCTTTGCATGAGATATGTTTAGGCACAGCAACGATCTGCCTATGGAGTATTGTCGAAGCGTCAGACTAGGGGACCTAGTGTTATTGTACCTCCCTTCTATGGGCCTCCCACCCCTTAATTCGAGTACTTCGGATATGTTTAGCGGGAATGGCACTAGTCCTATGTTATGCTGCCCTTGAGGCACGTGAGAGCACACCCAACACTCAGTTTGGTTTAGCACCTTACCCACCAGGGAGTGATAATCCTCCAAAGGATGTCCGCCTATATTCAGAGTACTGGGGGACTGGCATCGTTGGATGCATCTCTCGTCAACTAGGGAGTTGCAGAACTTGCAGATACAATACTCATCAGACAATAGCCCCTCACACTGCCTCCGAGTTCCTGAGCTAGCAGACCTTTTCATAACCCCTGGACCAAGTTTGATAATGGGCTGCTCAGGATATCCTATTAACTTTTCTTCGGCCTCCATTTCATCCGTATCACTCCCAGAACTCTCCTCCATCCTCCATTCTCCTTCACAAAAATAGAATGTCCTAGAAAAAGTAAAAACAAGGAAAATCCTGGAACAAAAGAAAAACAAAAACCGCCACTCCATCGCTGGAAAGATAGTTCTGAGGCAACGTCTCTGGTTCAGGTGTCTTAACTGCAGGCTTTAGGTCTCCCGGAACAGGCTCACAAGTGACAGCTCTATGTCGTCGGTCTGAGTCTTGTCTTGCCCTTTCTCCGGATTATGGACTCTCCTGCAGTGGGTGGAATGGACCCAAGTGTCTCTCTCTGCAACCTTCAGTGATGTAGTACTGGTCAGCAGCACTTGGTACGGGCCTTCCCAACGGTCTGTTAAACAACCTGAACGTAAGAAATTGCGGATCATAACATAGTCTCCAGGTTCAACATCATGACAGTTCGTTTCTGGCATACCAGGTGACAGCATTTTTAGTTTTTGTTGTTGTTGTTTCAGCTGTCTACTCATTCTTATAAGATATTGTACAGTCACTTCATTATTACACTTTAAGTCGTCTTGTGGACTCACGATCAAATGAGGTTGTCGTCCGAACAGTATCTCAAAGGGGGACAGATTAAGAGGAGGTCTAGGAGTGGTTCGAATGCTGTGGAGGACCAACGGCAAAGCCTCAGGCCATGCCAACCCAGTTTCAGCCATTATCTTACCTAGTTTGTTCTTGATAGTACCGTTTACTCTCTCCACCTTACCACTGGCTTGTGGTCGGTAAGGGGTGTGAAGTCTGCTACTGATTCCCATGAGTTTACACATATTTTGGAAGACATCACCAGTAAAATGGGTACCCCTATCACTTTCAATGATTCTAGGGATACCGAACCTACACACGAAGTCTTGTACAATTTTCTTTGCAGTGAACACAGCAGTATTAGTGGCTGCCGGATATGCTTCTACCCAACCGGAAAACACATCAATACACACTAACACATACTTCAGATTCCTGCACGGTGGTAGTTGGATATAGTCAATTTGTATTACCTGAAAAGGTCCGTCTGTAGGAGGGATGTGGGATGGCTCAGTTGGAATAGTTTTCCCAACATTTTTCCTCAAACAAGTAAGACATGACATTGCTTTCTTACCAGCTTGAGAGGAAAATCCGGGAGCACACCAGTATGCTCTCACCAGTTTGCACATACCTTCTTTACCCAGGTGAGTCAGGCCGTGTGCTGCTTCAGCCAGGCTTGGATAGTATGTTCGGGGAGCTACAGGCTTACCTTGTCCATCCCTCCAGAGTCCTGAGGACTCTTGACCACATCCCTTCGCCTTCCAGACCGCCTTCTCCTGCAGGGAACACAAATCTTGCATTTCAATTAATTTCTGCGTGTCTAATGTCTGAAAAACCATCATAGTCTCGGTCGATACAGTCATAGGTTGCCCTGCTGCCCATTTAGCAGCTTCGTCTGCCCTGTTGTTGCCCAATGACACTGGGTCTTCTTCAAAGGTATGGGCTTTGCACTTTATGACGGCTACTGTTCTGGGTAACTGTATCGCTGTCAGAAGTCCTTTTATGTGTTGTGAGTGTGCCACTGGTGTACCTGCTGCTGTCGTAAAGTTTCTAAGACGCCAAAGGGCCCCAAAATCATGCACTACCCCGAAGGCGTACCTAGAGTCAGTATATATGTTGGCTGATTTACCCTCTGCCAATTCACACGCTCTCCTTAGTGCTACTAGTTCCGCCACCTGGGCTGAGTGAGGTGGACCAAGGGGTTCAGCTTCTACCACATCCTGATCGTCTACAACAGCGTAACCAGTACATAGCTCTCCTGTCTCTGTCTGTCTATGGCAACTTCCGTCTGTATAAAACGTAAAATCTACATTTTCTAAGGGGGTGTCACATATGTCGGGCCTTGCAGTAAAGGTCTGATTCAGGTGTTCCATACAGTCATGCGTGTCAGTATTCTTGCCTAACTCATCATCAACCAGGGTCTCCTCACCTCCCACCCTTTGTGTCTCTTGAGACACATACGGAAGGTATGTAGCTGGATTTAGGGTGCTACATCGTTTGATGGTGATGTTTGAGGGTGCCATCAGGGCTAGTTCCCACTTTGTGAATCTAGCTGAAGAAACATGTCTGGTTTGGGCTGAATTTAACAGAGCTGATACAGCATGGGGTGTATAGATGGTTGAATTATGTCCTAATACTACATCCTCGCTCTTACTTACTAGAAGGGCCGTTGCTGCTACACTTCTGAGACATGTTGGGAGTGACCTTGCCACATTGTCTAATTGTGCACTGTAGTATGCTACCGGTCTGCTAGCGTCACCATGTTTCTGTGTGAGGACACCTGCTGCACAGCCATCAGCTTCTGTACAAAATAGCTCAAAAGGCTTTTCATAATCAGGTATTCCCAATGCAGGTGCTCTTGTCAGACTATCTTTAAGATTAAAGAACGCTTGCTCCGACTCTTCTGTGTGTATGACACGTTCTGGTTTTGAGGAAGAGACTAGCTCCTGCAATGGTAATGCCAGAATAGAAAAACCTGGGATCCAGGACCTACAGTATCCACACATCCCCAAGAAAGTACGAATCTGCTTCTGGCTCTGCGGCAGGGTCATGTGTTGTATGGCCTCAATTCTGTCGGTTGTCAGGTGTCTTAGCCCCTTAGTGAGGCAGTGTCCTAAGTATTTGACCTTAGTCTGACATGGCTGTAATTTATCCTTTGCCACCTTGTGCCCTGTTTGTGAAAGATGAAGCAACAACAATTTAGTATCATGTAAACATGACATAAAAGAATCAGAGCACAACAACAAATCGTCCACATATTGAATTAGAACAGACCCATTGTGGGGTTGAAAGGATTGCAAACAGTCATGTAAGGCTTGGGAGAAAATACTGGGGCTGTCAATGAACCCCTGGGGTAGTCTGGTCCATGTGTATTGTACTCCCCTGTAGGAGAATGCAAAAAGGTATTGGCAGTCAGGGTGAAGAGGGACTGAAAAGAAAGCAGAACATAGATCAATGACAGTAAAATGACTGGCAGACGGTGGAATCTGCATGAGGATGACAGCTGGATTCGGCACTACGGGGAATTGGCTCTCAACAACTTTGTTAATTCCCCTTAAGTCCTGGACTAATCTATAGCCCCTCCCCCCACTCTTCTTCACAGGGAAAATGGGACTATTTGCTGTACTGGCTGTACGAATTAAAATCCCTTGTTGTAACAGCCTCTCAATAACAGGATATACCCCTAGTTCCACCTCCGGTTTTAATGGATACTGTGGGATTTTTGGAGCTATCCTACCACTTTTTAGATTGACCATGACAGGGGCTACGTTTGCCATCAGTCCAGTGTCCTGTCCATCTCTGGTCCATAGGGAACCTGGTATTTCCAGCAACATCCCCTTTACTTGAGATGGACTTTGTTCTATAACAGGAGAGTGTAACATTAACCTTGGAGGGGTGTCCAATATGTCCTGTACCTCATGAGCAACCCTCTCGGGTATATCTAGGAACACACCATCTGAAGTACAGTATATGACACATCCCATTTTACATAACAAGTCTCTCCCTAGCAAGTTAGTAGGAGCTGCTGCAGCCAAGAGAAACGAATGCTTAGTATGCAGAGGCCCGATAGTAACTTCGGCGGGTTTAGTTAGAGGATAATGTAACACTTTTCCCGTCACCCCCATAGCTGGAATAGTTTTGCTGGTCACCTGTAGATTGAAAGGAGAGGTTATCACAGATCGGGCCGCCCCTGTATCTACAAGAAAAGTTTGTTTCCTGCCAGCTATGTCAACTATCATTGTTGGTTCTTCACTCTGACTCTCAGTTAACCTCACTGGCTGTAGACTACAGGTATGACCTGACCCCTAGCGCTGACTATTGATTTCCCGCGCAGCATTTGCTGCCGTAATATGCGCGGGTAGATGTGAGTCTTCTAGTCTATGTGAATCCTTTCTTGGAGGATATCTATGTGACCCACCCCTATGTGTATTGAGTCTTTCTTTATAACAATCTCTCCTGTAATGTCCTTCCTCGTTACAGTTGAAACACCTGATCACTTTAGGTTTCCTGTTATATGGGTTGTATGCTGGTGGTCGTGTATGCACCCCTTCTAGAGCCTGTATACTTACCGTCATTAACCTATCACTTTTCTCTTCCCTTTTTCTAAAAAGGTTCTTGTCATGCTCCACAGCAGACTCCCTAAGGAAGTCTACCGTGACGCCTCTCCAATTAGGTAATGTGGTTTGTACTCTCGTCTTTAAATTTTCCCTAAGGCCATCCATCAGTACCCCTACAGCTACCTCTCTGTGATGTGGGTCCTCACTTATGTTGGATATCCCAGTAAATCGTGCAATCGCTGTTATAGCTCTAGCAAAGTAATCTGAGGCAGTTTCACTATCCTTTTGTTTAATGGTGAAAATCTTACTCCAATTTACTACTACTGGAAAACAGATGGCTAAGTGTTTGACAATTTGTTCTATATTCCGTTGGTTAATCTCATCAGTCAGGGTGTCATCTTCCTCCAACAAACAATCTCCAATAAATTTTTGTATGTTAGTATTGGGAGGAAGACACGCCCTCAACACTACCCGCCAATCCTTACTGGTTGGTTCATGAGCATTCCCTAAGTCTTTAACAAATTTCTGACATTTAGCTAACTCTTTTCTAGGATCTGGGAATTCAGTCATAATGGAACGTAATTCTGATCTAGTCCAGGGACAATGCATTGTAACATTTCTTAAAGGAACTACACCATCCTTATCCGGTTTCCCATTGGGAACTGATATTGTGCGGACCGGGAACACACCCTCTGGTACACTAACTTCAGGGGACGCTACAGGATTTACAGGCCCTAGATTTAGAACACTTTCACTCCTAGTGATCACGCTACTCTCACCTATCTCAGCCATTTTCTCATACTTGCGCTGAGCCTCTAGTACATTAACAGCATGGGCAATGGCCGAAATCACAGTGGGTTCATCTTCGTTTTCAGATACACTTGATTGAAACTGATTTAAAACAGGGTACAACTTAGTAATTTTTCTATTTTCAGTTTTAACAACGGCTGTACTTACCCCTCCCGCCACATAAGGTGGCGGGGGCGCGCTTGTGCTGAGTTCGCCACGCTTCTCAATGGTTACATCCGCCTTGCGCGCGCTTTTTCGCCACGCCTGTTTCCGGTTTGCATTCGCTGCTCTGCAACGTGTTACCTTCCATTTGCCACAATTTTAAACAATCATTATGTCTATTTCTCTTTTTCGTTGACTTGATCAACCATATTCTATCTTTTACAGTATTCAGTACCTCTGCATTAAAACTCCCTATTGTTGGGAAAGGCCTATCACAAGCTTTGGTCATCCCGACCCACGTGTCACAATACACAGTTGCATATGCACCATACTTCTTACACATGAGAAACCTCGCTGAACCAATAGGGCCTTCCTTAGGCAGTACACTGACCATCTCTAGCGTATGCTTAGCACCCATGTTGAACAATATACCTTCTACCCGGAACACAGACACACCGCAATGCTCTGTTCCTTCCGGCCAAATGTGAAATACAGACACACCGCAATGCTCTGTTCTTTCCACCTAATAATTTCAACTCTGTTGCTATACTCACCGCTAGAGATCTATAATCCTCGGTGAACGTATTTCCTTTAGCCGCGCTCACTCGCTTTTCCCTAATACAGAAATATCACTGTGGGCCCCAAGGGCTATCAGCTCCTCGATACCCTGGCTAAACCACAAAATCTGCTGAGTTTATTATCGCTGGGAGCGCAAAGTCGATACAATCAACCTGCCTTTCCAGTATAATTCCTCCTAGCTGCTTCACCAATTCGCACTAACGGTGCGACCGGATCGCACTGCCTACCAATACTAATTATTAGCAAACCTTGCGATCTATTGGTAGCGCTTTGCGAAAACCCAGTTTTCGCATTCGGTATACCTGCCCTGTATACCGTCCTTCAGTTGGGCAATCCGCCTCGTCAGACAGCAACTGAGCACCTCAACAATAAAACAGTGTATCTACGTTACAACATCACACACTATACACCTTTTCTGCGCAGAAAATCAAAAGTTCCCAACAATAGTAATAATGTCTCAGAGGCTTTCACAAGTAATTATACTATGCATGTATAATAACTATCAACACGATTGTTTAACCACGTGGCAAGTTTACCGGAAGTTCGCGTACGCACAGCAGGAAGTACACATACGCTAAACAATGCAATACAGTTAAAACGCACAATGACAGAAAAAAGAAACAGTTTTCTCTTTTGTCCCTAGGTTCTAGTTAGCGTGCCCTAGATAATGCAAAACGGACATTCGGTTTCGCAACACAGAGTAAAATTCAGGTTTTGAACACCATGCGTTCTTACCCGTTTATGACGCGTCTCCACCCTTTGTTGAGGAACCGAAATCCGTTGGTCTTGCGTATCATCGGCAACGAAACCTCCAAAGCTCACGAGCCCCCAAATTGTAATGTGCGTATTGTCGCTAACCAATAACGATTGTCGAACCTCGATTTGTGTTTCCAACGCACAAAGATTTATTCGCAATAAGTGGAAAAAAATATGCTCAAGCGATGTAATAGTAAATACAGCCGTTACTTAACGCAGGCGCTCTGGATCCAGTGCAGTCATTCAATCCTGAAGTCTGGGGACAAGAAGTCTGCACTCTGGATCACAAGCTGCTGCTTATATACACAATCAAGTACAGTAATACAATGAAGATGGTATGGCTTGCATCTATTGGTCCGGGTCTCAGGAATGTCCAAGGGGTCGTCAAGCATTGGCTGGTTCATCCTAAGGAATCCAAAGGAGGGGGTCATCTCTGCAGGGGGTATGCTCTGCTCTTCCCGCCAGAATTCCTTAGTCTTAAGTAGTTCATAATTCCCTATCATTCATAACTTGCGTATGCACTCTGCGATTCCCTCGCAGAGCGCACCAAACAGTAGGATATGTAACAAGGTTCATTATGATACCACTCATGATGTTATTCCTTTAACCCGTTCTGTGTATTTCACTAATATGCATGTAACTCTGATATAACATATAAATACTACTATATTTCGACATAACTGACTATGTGTTGCAACTACCAATAATGTGTACTATTTTATAAGTATGCGTGTTTGTGCGAATGTATGGTAAAAGACCAATTACTGTTGCTGCCACGTGTAGTGGATGCGTACGCCCTTTCACGCCGTAGCGTGCCCTTGTACGTCATAGCGTACCGTACGCATCTTTTCAGACAAAGACAACCAAGTTTGCTAGACTTTAATTGAAATGACTTTATCCAATTTGCTGACTTCGACAATTTCATTCTATAAGACACATTGCTCAGTCTCCTAGGGTTATAATAACAGTTGAGAAAAGTAGTGCAAAATATGCAACAAGGTAATTTGTTTTACCTCTGAATTATCACTGGTTAATTTAAGACACACTTTACTAAAATGTTGTTGAGAATTAAGGATTTGGAAAAAGTGCCAAACCCCAGATCTAGACTAGACTTGTACACTTGCATCATTTTTGGATAGCTATAAATCCTCTTAAATAAAAGCTGAAATTACTTATCCTTACTGTAGTGAAAGCAAAATTAGATTAAAATTAACAGTTCACTTTATACATTTTGCATCGCTTTACTGTTATAGGATTTACAGGTATTTGTATACCAAACATATAAGAAACAATAAGAATAAATTAGTTTCATGTTATGTCAATAAATCCACATAGTTTTAGTCTTTATTTTAATTTAGTATCTAGCAAACACAATACAACAATAAATTCACCATGGTATTTAATTTAAATTTGTGGAGCTGTCCTTGGTGCTGCTGAACATACTGCAGTTATCAACTGCTGTCTTTTTCAGTTTTTAGCCATTGTTACTTATTGCGCTTGATTCTTCTTTTAAATGTTGTCAGTATCATTCACATCTTAAGACAATTATACCTCTACCCTGTGTCACCAAAGTCAATTATTTATTTTAAGCCTCTGACAATGGAACTCTCCAAACACAGCACATCTGTGAAAGGCAATAACATTCAGCCGGTGAAAATACCTCCTAGAATATGTCTTATAACAAGCACAGGGTAGGAAATGGAGTAACAACACATGAACACAACCAACAAAAGTAAAAAAAAACAAAAACAAATTGAGCAAGTGATATAAAATTCTGGCTTGTAGTTACTTTCAGGTTACCTATTCATTCACACCTATTCCATCCTATCTTTAATGGGGCTCCTTGAATTGGACACATGCACAAGTATAACAGTTCAACAGAAAAGTAATAAAAATTTAAGATCTAAAATATAGATTAAACTGTACCCAGGATACAGTTGATGTCTAATAGATCTTAAGATAAGTATAATAGATTCTGTATGATAATGGCACACAAAATCAGACCTGTCTTTTCCTATGATGTCCTTTTCCTGTGACATTACCAGGTGAGATCTGAACAAAAAGTCAAACATTTCATAAACTTTGTTTCCTTCCTCTAGGAAAAAATAAAAGTATGAATTAAATAATGAATATTGAAACTATTGGTCCAAAACCGCAAGCAAACCAAACCACAAAATTTAGACAATCCCTCTTTAATAATATTTACAGTATAACAATGTTTATAGTGAAAAGCTTTGCAGTTACTTGTGTGTTTTGACTTTTAGTTTGAATTAATGCACAATTATCATACGCCTGGGATTGTGTTTTTTTGCCTTCTTATTTGCGAGGATGTCCTTTAATTCGAATTTCAACATCACCTTATGCTCCATTGCTTATGATATATAATTAAGTTGACTATACAATTACATTGTGCTTCAAATGGATACACCCATAAAAACTATTGTCAGAATTGCAAAGGTGCCAGCCAAATACAATTGCAGCCATAGTCCTGATAAGTACAGGGAAAAGGCTCCATATACCACTTAGCGCGGTGGCTAAGTGGTTAGCATTTATGCCTCAAAGCGCTGAGGTCATGCATTCAATTCCCGACCATGGTCTTGTCTGTGTGGCGTTTGTATGTTCTCCCATGTTTGCGTGGGTTTCCTCCGGGTGCTCAGGTTTCCTCCCACACTCCAAAAACATACTAGTTGGTTAATTGGCTGCTATCAAAATTAACCCTAGTCTGTCTGTCTGTCTGTGTGTGTATATTAGGGAATTTAGACTGTAAGCTCCAATGGGGCAGGGACTGATGTGAATGAGTTCTCTGTACAGCGCTGCGGAATCAGTGGCGCTATATAAATAGATGATGATGATGATGATTATATACTGATACTGGATGTGGCACATGCCAGGATATTACTGTAATTAACCAGCTAGACACATTTAACATACTTTTCTTAAAAATATTTGGTAGTCAACATTTAGCAATGCCTAGAAAGTTCAGCCAACCAATGTAACCTAATGAATTCATTATCTCATACCTGTTTTGGACTCTCAATTTGTCAAGTGTTATACTACATAAACAGTGAATAAGGAGGTTACGGTATTTAGAAAAAATGATCAATTTTGAAATAAGTATCTTACTTTGCAAATTAAGAATATTCTTGGACCAAGAAAAACTTTGCAGTGCAACATGTTAAAATTTGAGAACAATAATGAACATTTTAAAAAATATTTACTTCATATATATTCTGCAGTTGTGCGCATTGATAGTTTCGTGTTTGCAGGTCTGATAAACAGTAATAATTTTAGATTTTTTTTAAAATATGAATATGTGAATAATAAATCATAAATAATAATTAATATGGAAAAGAAATGTCAGGTTATCATATGTTTCATACCTGGAAACTTTAGCTGCAATCAATCTTTAGATATGCCACTAGTTTTTCACTTACTATTTACTAAGCCATAGCCAATAGGAATAGGTAAATTATATTGCTAGTGCCTCTGTAATATATTCTTTCTATAAAACAATTTGTTTTTGGTTTGTGACACGAGCAATTAATCAGTTTCTCTTGTCGCCCAATAAATGAATGCTTGGCTCAGATATTTGCTTCAAAAGAACATTGAAGGATTTTCCAAGATTAGACGTGTGTTTTAAGGACCAACATTTACCATACATCACAGGCTGTTTTTTTATTGGTGTACTTGTTGATATGCTATAGCCCAAATTTAACATTTGTTTTTTAACTTTTAAACAAGCCATTTTATACTAAATATTTTACTAAAGTGAGGGTCAATTACAAACAAAAAATCCATGATAAAGGGCAAAAGCCAATTTTTACATTGCCATGTGACAGCTTTTGTTTATTGTGCATGGTTTTACACTCTTGTACACTCATTTGCATTTTATTCCTTATAGTACATAATATTTCCTAATGAACACTGAAGTGATGTCATTGGAAAGTTTTATATCGGTGGTAGTCAGTTTAATGGTACTGATTACCCCGGCACTAAAGAAGACGACATTAGGACTCCGATTCCATACTACAGTGACCTGTAGGGTTAGGATTGGGGTTACGATTAGAGTTAACCCTAACCCTAAACTTAACTCCTAACCCTAATACCCCTAACCCCTAAAATAATACTTACATGACATTAATGACAAGCCGGTCTGTCCATCGCCGCTTTGACACAAGTTGCGGTTTCTGATGACGTCATTTTGTAGAGTCGCCAACAGAGCGAGTCGTCCCATCAAGTCATCTACATCCTGGTAAGTAGTTTTTTTTCCACGTTGCTGTAGTATGGAATCGGAGTACTCATGTTGTCTTCTTCAGTGTCGGAGTAGTCAATACCAGTAATAGGTACTATACCCATTTATGCAGGCATTATTTATAGGCGTTTATACATATATTAAGTTCACTTGTATAGTGCATACCATAATAGTATTATTTTGCTGATATAGACATGCACCTAGCTAAGCAGTTGTATAAGTTTAATGTAGACATTATCAATAACATAATGAATCATCATGATATGTAACATAAACATTTATTGCCTTCTGCTACTCGTGAAGCCAGAGATAATTGTCCTGACCAGATCTGCATTTATTACATAGGAATTGTAGGTGGTGGCAGTAATGCATTAATGCTGTTTCTGATCTTATACAGTCCAAAAACACATTCTTACCTCTTAGAGTGCTGACAGTACATCCATCAATTTACACTTATATGGCAGAAGTGTGCTCTACCATGATGGTTACCATTAAGTTACTAGTAGCACAGAGAGACTGGTAGATTAAGTACACAGATTCTTATTCAAGATAGGGATTTAAAAAAAAAAAATAGTGCTGATTACTATGTTATGTCCATGTGAAGCATTGCGAGAACCGGAATCATCTACCACTGTAAATCACCTGTTCAGTATGCAGGTGGGGATTCTTTTCTGTGCTGCAGGAAAGTTGGAGATAACTTTCCTCTTCACCTATTTGAAAAGATATCACAACCTGAGTCAGAAGGTGTTATTGACTGAACAGTGACATTTATCTACCACAGATCTTCTGAACAAGCTATTCTGTGCATTAGACTTGGTAGCAAAATCAATACATTTCAGGCCTGATTCATTCAGGACTGTGAATCCCGATACATACTGCAGTTTGCACAAAATTAGTCTGTGTATGCTCAATTCATCTTTGAACACAAAGGACACTTCCAACAGCCTATGATTTCAAGGGCAGAACAAGGGAGGGAAGGGATGTATGGACGTAGGCAATGTACAGCAAGGGCGTGCCAGGGTGGAGAGCACGCACATTCATCTGATTTAAGCTCTGGGCATCTTTCAGGTATGTGATTTTCAGCCATATCACTTGCACAAGCTACAGGTCAGGTGTAAGTGCCTATTGATAGTGATGACAGCCATATATGCATGCCAGAATATGTGTTTGCAATTAGGTGTAATTGTAAAAATTAATTTTATGTATAGTACGCATTAAGAACATCCTGAAAAATGTATTTCATGTAAAAAAATTAAAAAAAATAATAAATTTTTTTAATGCATTTTTCTTAATGATTATATTATTAACAGGTGTTAATGTATTTAAAAAAATATATCTGTGAGTTCTGATTGGTCTTTATATATACATATGCAGTGTGCGTATCCTGCAATGTGTTGTGTTTGTCTGCATATGGCAAGTGACGTATACAACTAGGAGCATTTCATAAGATCCACTTGTACTGAAATACAGGTATACCTACGTGCAAAATAAACAAAATGTAATTTGCATTCACTCTGCATTCCTTGATGAATCAGGCCCTTCATGTTTATTATATCAAAGGATGGTTAAGCTTAATGTGCAAATAAGTATTAGGTTGTTCTGGAATGCCCATGGTGTTTATGGTCAATGATAAGTACAATTATATGATGATAAATAAGTAATTGTCAGACAGAGCCAAAGTGGAACTGAGGGGCAAATTTGTACTGACCAAGCATTACATTTATGTTTGCTGGCTAGTGTTGACATATATTTCAAAATTGTCCATACATTGGAGGTGGCAAAACAGTGGTAAATTTACTCCAGCCATACTGACATACGTTCTGACTTTGGGGAATCTCCACTTGAAAGGATTTTCAACTCTTTAGAAGGTAGACATTTTTACACTACACCCAGGTCTGCTGACAAACTTTTCACATCATACCAATAGCTCCTGTGGATAATCCAAAATCTTTACAACTCAATCAATCAACTAAGCCACTCAACTCTCATTACTCACAATTTTCACCTTCAGTGGCAGCTAATATCTATAATGTTTTAGTGAAGGGCTATGATTTGCTGTAAACTATTACTGCTATTTCATCTTCCTGTATGGAAGATAAGAGCACAACAGAGCTGTCTCTGGGAGATTGTTCTCCATTACAATTTGGACCCTTCATTTGCATGCTGCCAGTTTTTTTAATACTTTCCCAGTACTGAGGCTCTTCTAGACCTTGAGTCACAACTGGGTCCTGGTGTGGTGAATCTTACACTCTAAATCCCACCAAATAATTCTCTCTGGTTTCATAGCATATCTGTTGCTCCCCACTTTGCCCTGTGATTTTCTGGTCCACTGATTATTATAGCATGATTTCATACTCGGGCAGCACAGTGGCCTAGTGGTTAGCACTTCTGCATCACAGCACTGGGGTCATGAGTTTGATTTCCGACCATGGCCTTACCAACTCCTGTGTGGAGTTTGTATGTTCTCCCTGTGTTTGCGTGGGTTTCCTCCGGGTGCTCCGGTTTCCTCCCACCATCCAAAAACATACTGGTAGGTTAATTGGCTGCTATCAAAATTGGCCCTAGTCTCTCCTTGTCTGTCTGTGTCTGTTTCTGTGTATGAGTGTTTGTGTATATTAGGGAATTTAGACTGTAAGCTGCAATGGAGCAGGGACTGATGTGAATGAGTTCTCTGTACAGCGCTGCGGAATTAGTGGTGCTATATAAATAAATGATGATGACGATGATGATACTCTGCCCTTTGATTTGCTGTATTATCTAATATTGTTCCCCAATACTTTAATCTGACATTTAATGGTCTGTAGTATTGTATGACACCATGTATACTACTATGATTCAATACTCTATCATGCTATGTTCTTTATTATTGTACACTGCTCCACATTACTTTTCTGTAAGATTGATAATTGTTCTTTGAGCTGACTACCTATTTACAACTGCTCCTCCACTGCCAGATACTACCATAATAAGCTACCCCGCTAATTCCCTCAACCTTTACCTCTCTCAGTCCACATACATATTTGTCCCATATACTACCAATCAGTGTACTTGCTCAATATCTGTGCTCGTTTCTCCTACTTACCTTCTCCTCACCTCTCTCCAAACTCTTCTCTCTTTCTCTCTAACATTCTATTTATCCTTCTCTTATAACTTCTGCTTCTAAGCACACTGCTTTTCACAGTATCATCAAAATGTTCTTCTTTCCGCACTCACTTTACTCACTGACCTACACAAGCCTGAATACAACCATAAATCAACCTCCCTTGTCCTTTTTCACACCCAGCTTGTTCTCCTCCTACTAGTAAAATATCTCTCAACCCTGGGCCTGCACAATCCCTACTATCTGTAGAATCTCTCTTCCACCCACTCCATAATTTCCCAATCACAAAGCTTCAATTCTTCCAACCTCATCTCTCTCCGCTACCCTTCATTCCCTTCTCTGTTCACTGTGTAATGCTAGATTTGTCTGCAACAAGTTTACTTCCATCCATGAGCTTTTAATCTCAAATTATCTTATCCTCCTTGACATTATTGAAACATGGCTTACCTCTCTGACACTGTGTTTCTTGCAGCTCTCTCTTGATGAGCCACGAGGGGAAAGTGAGCGGACAGAGAATAGGAGTACATGAGTAAAGAGGACAGAACAAGTAAAGAAGTAAGTAGACCAATCAGAAGCAGCTGACAGACTTGAAATACAAAGTATGGGTGCGAAGCAAACATCAAATTCTAGGGAGAAAGATTGAGAGACAAACACGTGTTACTTGTGGAATTGTATTCAAGAACAGAGAAACAAAAAAAAAATGTTTTGTGAGAAAATAACTGCTGGCCATGTGAACAACTTAAGAGTACTCTTAATATATAAATTATGAGTCCACCTACAAGAAACCCACTCATTAAGGACAAAACCTACAGTTAAAACACAGGGTTTATAAATATAGTTTTAGAGAAATTTATAATTTGAACTGAGTAAAAGTCTAGACTGAGGTAACTAATAAACTGGAGTAATTAACAGGACATGAAATAAGGTGTGATGTAAGAACATTCCCAAACTGCGGTTAAATAATTTATATATGTAAGTAATTGTATAATAATTTGACATAAGAATAACCTATTAACAAAGCTGGGGAATTTTCAGAGCATTATAATTAAAGATGTAATCCAGTGTTATATAGGATAAGACAATGTTGTTTTAATAGGAAAAAGTAAAACATCCAGCCAAGCCTCTAAGGGGGTTTAATAGTTAGTAGAACACATATCAACATTTGTGAGTCGTAAATATTTTATATATTTCTTCCACCCACCTTTCTCAAACTTTCTCTATATGCTTCCATTGAATATTATCCCTACTCTGTGTCCTGCTTATTGGGTATTGTTCTGATTTGGGACTCCCCTCTACATTAGTCGGAATTGGTGGCATACTCTATTTGCTATGAGCTCAACATATATGACATTCAAATAAAGAGGTAGAAATAATTGAGCCCCTGTCCCATGTAAGTGGTAGATTTAAAATTAAAAACCTATAGAGGGAAAAGGATAGTAGCACACACTAAAGAAGGAAATAGGAAGACAGCCATGGGTCTGTGTGATATGTGAAAATGATCTAAAGTAAATCTGTTAAAGTTGTTGTGCAATTGAAAAAATATAATGAAAACTAGAAATATTCAGTTCCATTATTCTTCATACCTAAATATTTTTTTGAGAAACATAATTTCTAGGCTTTTCTATTTTTTATCTGGCCCCTGGAATAAACAGTAAAATTTTTATTTCATTATCATTTTAGCTTACCCTTAGTTATTCAATTTCTATCTTTTGTAGGTCATGCTTTGGAGAGAGCAAATCTTTCAATAACCATTTCTAATTACTGTATCTACAGATTAGAGTCAGATTGTTATGATCTGCCTTGTTTCTTTGTGTGCTTTTTACCCTGTGTTATGATTTGCATTGTTACCCTGTGTGCACATTACCCTGCAGTATCTGTGATTCTCCAGAGTAGCTGCTGTCCGGCCATTCCTCTATCAGGGGTTAACTAGCACTGCTCGTTAATTATCCACACCTGTCTGTGGCCTATATATGCCTGTCTTTTCCTGATACCCTTTGCTGGTCAATGAAGTTCCTAGCCTGCTCATGTGTCTGTTCCTGGATTACCTGCATGTGTCTCTGTTCCTGGTTTCAGTTAAGTTTTGCTGCATTTCATTATTATTTACCTGATTGTTTGCCAAGATCTGGAAATCCATTGTTCCATTCAGCCTGAACTGTTTATTGTTTATTTTGCCTACCCTGGATTATACTTTTCTGCAATAAACAGTTTAAAACGTTTACATCACGTGTCTGGCTCCATGGCTGTAATCAAGGAATTGGTTTTGTACAGAACCCTAACACAGATCAAATATTGATAATACAACAGAGCGCCTCTAGCCACGATACACTCACATAGAATATTATGTGAGTAAGTGGGGTTAATACTTATGCTTCGGCACATTTGTCAATTAGACAAGCACTGAAGAGTACCTCTTGTCTAAAGACATTATCCATCTAAATATTTTACCATAACCACATTTCATCTTTCTCTGTGTGTCAGTCCATAAATCCACTTGTGCATAAAGAAAATGAAAAAAATATTTAACACTACTTTCAACACCATACAGAATAAAGTGAATTTATATCTACTTTAGTCAAAACATTGGGTATTAATAACTAACATGCTGTCTATAGGGTAATGAAGCCTGCTCACTAAACACATGATACAGTGCACAATTATTTGCATCACTCTAGTTTGGATGTTGAGGGTGCTGACTGCCCAGCTCATATATTCACAGAAAGTATGCCACCATTCACACCTCATGTAGAGGCGAGCCCCCAAACCAGAATGAGAAAACAATAAGCAGAACTCAGAGTACAGTATGGATAATGTTTATTGTGAGCATACAGGGAAAGTTTGGGAAAGTTGAGTGGAAGAAATATATCAAATATTTATGACTCACAAATAGTGCTGATAAAGCATGAAGATATATATTCTGCTAACTAGAGGTTTTTCTGAATGCTTGACTATTCCTGTTAGAACAATATTACCTTATCCTATTTTAACATTGGTTAAAATATTTAATTACAATGCTATCAAAATTTCTCTACTTAAATAACAGTTTTCTCAAATAATCACAGTTACTTATATATACATTATTTAACCGCAATAAGAGAATATTCTTATATCGTTCCTTCTTGCTCCCTCCTGTGAAGTACCCCAGTTAACAAATGTTCAGTATGGTGCTGAGTATCACAGATTTTTTAATATATTTTCTTTATTCACAAGTGGAGCCAGTTTTATTCTTATAGCACAATGACAAATATATTTTAATTGGTGGTAACCTGCATTTACTGCATTAGAAATATATATCTTACACTTATTGTACTTTGCCGACTTGCCTGTTTGTCATTATGAAGCAAATCACCTACTTATAGAAGCTTATTTAGTTAGGAAATGTGATGAACAATGGAATGTCAATACTTATCTGTTTTACTGTATGTACTTTATGAGACAATTTTTGAAATAAAAATACACACTTCCATTAAAAATAAACACACTTATAAAAAAAAACCATATACCTAATAGCCTTACAGATACACAAGATATTTTATCACTCTGCTGGGAAGTATTAAGCTGGCTGCCTCTATGCTTTTTTTTTAAATACCACACATTTCTGAGAGCTTATTTTAATCATTTGTGTTCTGATTTATTGTGATCATTAGCCATGCACGCATAGTTAAAGGCTATGGTCATATTGTTTGCTACTGTTTTAAAAGATCAAAACTATGGCAGTGTACATGTTGGCATATTGCCAAGTACCATTTTATGTTGCTCTGTTTCTAAATGCTGGATGCAAAATGTGTTTGAGTCACACTGTGTAGAACATTACTGGTTTTACAAGTGTGATTAAGGGCCACTTGAGTCTTAAGCTGGATTTCTACTTTGTGGGAACTAACATTAGCACAGTGCTAGAAGAAAATCAACAATTATTCTATTTTTGTGTTTAATTCTCTGCAAAGTGTAGCTTGTGAAGTATTTCTTGTAAATGAGAAACTTTTACTAGTCACAAACTAAGAAACCACAGTGTTATCAACATGGTATAACTGATTTGTATTTCCATAATCCTTTAAAACTGTTTCTTACTGTGCAACTACTGGCTGGGAATTTTTTATTTCCACCTTTCCAATTGTTTGTGTGTTTTTTAAAGACATGTTGCATCCAAGCAAAAATGTAATTGTTTCAATAGATAAGAATTTTCCAAAATATTTTCTAAAAGAAAGTGAATAGGATACATTTATCACTACTACTCTAAACAATTAAAATTGCATATTTTTTAACTGCTCACACGTGCAAAGAGAACATTTTAATTACTCATAGGTCATTCAATAGAGACCTTGAAGACACACTTATAAAATATGTGTTACTCAAAAGATTTGTTTAACTAAATCATAATGATGAGAACTAGGACTGTCTCCTACAGTGAAATAGGTATGAAACCCAAAGTAAATGCAATTAGATGGTTTCCACTTATGAGTCTGCTGGTTACTCAGTTAATTGCATCTGGTACTCTGCATAACATTGACCATTTACCAGTCAAGATAATAGAAACCACCAAGCGAGCATCCAGCACTCTGATTGGTGAGTGGCAAACACTATTCATCAATCAGATGGATAGTGGACGGTGACTAAGTGGTTAGCACTTCTGCCTTACAGCACTGGGGTCATGAGTTCAAATCCCGACCATCGCCTTATCTGTAAGGAGTTTGTATGTTCTCCCCATGTTTGCGTGGGTTTTCTCCGGGTGTTTAGGTTTCCACCCACACTCCAAAAAAACATACTAGTAGGTTATTGGCTGCTATCAAATTGACCCTAGTCTGTGTGTTTCTATCTGTGCGTGTATGTGTGTGTGTGTGTGTGTGATCAAACTTAATGGCGACTGGGAATGGCTTTGTCATTCGGGACCACTTATCACAGAACCTCCTAGACTCAACATCATGGAGTATATTTACTAAACTGCAGGTTTGAAAATGTGTATGGACAGAAAGGGTGGGTTGCGCTACCTCTGAATGTGTAGAGCAGCCAAAAACGAACCTGAGGTGTATAGGAGGGAATCTCTACCCTCCCAGAAAGAGACTGGGTTTAAATAAATGTATATCAGGTTCTGGGCGCTAATCAGTTTGGAATGTATAACGAAATAAATGAGTGAAGTGAGGTAAAAGATCATGGGTATTTATTGTAACATGATATACATGAAACACATTCCGGCCGGAAAATGTTGTGCGTGCAATTGCACCAAACAATTAGTATGCAAATAGCACATTCATAGTGCAAAAACAAAACAAAATAAATGAATAAATGAATGCTTCAAGAAACAAGCAAAGCGGACAAAAACCAAAAACAAAAACAAAAACAAAACCAAAACCACAGAACTAAATATGTCTCAGTCCTGGCTTCAACAATGAGCCCATTAGGTATGCTGTGAGCCCGTATAGATGTAGCGTAGATATATCAGAAGTGTTGTCCAACGGACCAGTGTGTAAATATCCAGAAATGTCCAAGAAATATATAACAAAGGGTCCGGGATGACTTACATGTTGACGTTAGGCAGTAGAGGTTTGTTCGTGGAGCGGAGATTCCTCCTGGGATGCGGCAGCGTCTCTTGTCTCTCAGTTGCAGATTTGTGAGGATCGCAGGCACGCAGCCTGTGTATACAGCGGAGGTGGCGTATACACGCACTCTGGCTAACTTCGCGCTCAACCAATGCCTGGTCAGTGGTGCTGAAGAAAATAAAAATAAAAATATAGCATGCTAGGGAAAAAGTCTTTAAGTCTGAATGAAGATATGTATGAAAATGTGTAGATGTTGCCTATAGCAACCAATCAGATTCTAGCTATTATTTTGTAAAATTTACTTAAAAAAAGGTAGCTAGAATCTGATTGGTTGCTATAGGCAACATCTAAACATTTTCAAACCTGCAGTTTAGTAAATATATCCCATGGTGTTGAGTCTAGGAGGTTCTGTGTTAAGGGAGTGACAAAAAAACAAAAGAAACTCTCCAAGTTACCAATCAAGCTGACATCAACTTGTTCCTCAAATGATTACTTGTTCACCTTTTTCCACAGTTACTTACAGCTATTTTTTGTATCATACATGCCGTTTTGTGCAGAGTCTTCACTGGTCTGAAGTATTCGTCACTACATCGCAATAACCAACCCTCAACCTTTGAAACCTTGCTGCAGTTGTTCACGACAATGTGCCAACCAACCTTAAGTAACAGTTATTTAAGAATTATCCAGTTACAACTTCCCATTTGAAGGAGGGGACCCTCAAACAACCACACCCAATTGTGTCTTCAAATATACAGACTCTCATACGCTACCATTCTTAATTGCCGGTACCCTTAAATCGAAGTTAATCTATATAAACACACTTTACTTTAAAATAAAATGTTTTCAGAAATATAGCAAAAGAAAACAGCAATTATGACCAGATTAGAAATAAAATGATTTTACCTTTTGTCCAAAAATGCTATCTTTTGCAGTTAAATAAATTTTCTACAAACGGGATGCCAATCTCAAACACAAGGCTTTAGAACAATTTCAATAACTCTGAACATTCAGAGCTTACCTGGTTCTATCAATCATCCTCCCACCTTCTCTTGGTAAATTGAATCCAATTGTCCGCAGGGAAACACGAGAAATCAGGAACGTCCAACCGCGATGCCCCCACTTAATTAAGTTAAAATAAATAACAGTAAAATAATTTCAATGCCCAAATGGTCGAATAAGGTTGATAGATATTTTACTAATATAAACAAGAAATCTGAAATATAATAGCAAAGATACAATCACCACCAGAGGAATTGCAAGCAGCCCACAGCTGATTGTCAGTGTTGAGACTTTCACATGAATACCTAATAGCCATTCCCAGGTACAGCTTTTAATACCCTGGGCAGCACGGATCAGATTGTGTGATGGTATATACCTTTACTACAACTTAAAACTCATCATCAATAAAACATTTTTTAAGTCTATTTCCCAATATAATGTTATGTTTGGAAACAGACACATGAATGACCCTTACATCAGAGTGCATGGCTAACATATTTTCAGCAGACAGGTCATTATCTGGCTATAATTAGACATAGGAGCTATTTGTTTTACATTCCGAAATTGTTGGATACACAGGAAAAGCAATGAACACACAGGTCAAGCACCGAAACGTCCCAATTGCATTGTTTTTCAAATATTACCAGATTCAATATTGACTGCACAGTTGTGTTATATGGAAAACAGCATTGACAGAGATTATTTTTCAGTGGTGAACACACACACACTAGTAGATTCCACCCAAAGTCAATTAACCTACCATACTTTACTTGCTGACATAATTAATGTGCAATAGATTAAGTATTATTCTAACTTTAAAGTAACTATAAGATTTTTGCATTAAATATTTCCTATGAATATTTAATGTAACATGGAATTTATATACTTTAGTGTGTACACTACGTGTTATGCTAGAACACCTTCGATACTTCATGAACAGCACAAGCCTATTGTGTTTTGCACAACAAATTGAGCATTTAAATATGATTAAGTGCATTATAAAGGAATATGTATCATATTTGAAAACATATTATTTTTATTTCTATTGCATTGTATAATAAAACACAAGTTCGACACGGTAGCACAGAAGCAATCTGTGCTTATCTATAATAATCCTTTGTAAGGAAAACTGAGATACTGTTTGTATTTATTTACATCTATCCCATAAGTTTCATTATTTAATTTTGACTTCTAGGTCTGCAAAAAAAAAAAAAAAATATGCTGACCAAGCAGTTTACCTTAAACTATTTATTAAATGTTCAAACAATGAATAAAATAAGGATATTATAAATATATATACTATATATATATATATATATATATAAATACAGTATATTAAAGGATCTTACTGATGGTGAAGCATTGGAATGTGCACTGTAAATTGAGTTCTGACTACCTATCTTTGAATGACTCACTTGCAGCAGGCGCTCATCAATGAACCAAGTGCAGGGACCAAGCTGTGGTTGAAGTTCTGAGACAGACTGCAAAATGTTGGGGGACTGACTGGCAGCATAATACAGCACACTGATTGTCTGCAGCCCAGAATAGGAGAATTTGTTTTATCATTTAGTAGTGGCAGAGAAGGACACTAATTTTTCTCTAATAAGAAACATCTTTATACTTTTTCGTTTGCATGTGTTGCCAGTTTTACATAATTGATGATGAAGAAATGTTTGAATATAGCCCAAGATAAAAACAAGTAGTTGTTTATGTTTAATTGCATTTCAAATCTTCCAAAATGTTTCTCTGTTTGCAACAGTTTCAAAAAAGGTGGAACGTGATTTGGCTCATAATAGCAGAATGCTCTTGGTAATGTAAATGTAACATATACATTTAAAGCATTTATAAAATCTGGTGAATACATAACTGCTTCATTTTATAAAGTGTGTTAAAAAAATAACATAATTTCATTGGTTGTGATAAGATTCAGCTCAGTGCAGTTTCTGGTGAAATCAGTTTATGTGTGTTTGTCTGTGTTAGGGGGAGTGGTTGGGGCGGTGATTATAAGGAAAAATGATAATTCATGAGTGGGTGAAGGTGCTTTGGAATATTTCCACGGGGGCCAGAACATTTTAATTATGGCCCTGGCTAAGCTTATTTTTTTCAATAATATACACTAATGTAATAATATTTCATAACATGGCATTTTTTCAACAAAAATTGTTATTTTGAATCAGGATGCTAAATAATAATTGCTCACAGACAAATTAGTAAAATAATAATATTTTTCTAGCATTTTAGATATATACCCTATTGAATAAATATTAACTAATGTGGAATAAATATACCTCAATGACATTTTTTCGTGTCAATTTTCTTTATAGCGCAGTACCTAAGTTTATAAATTTTTGTGTGTTTTCATAAATAATTCACAAGAGTAAAAGGAAGTAGTGAAAAAAAAAAGATTCAATTCCCTCAGGTGACTCTTTAAAATTTAATGAAATTCATGGTATTATTTGTCAATGAAAACATTTAAAGATTTTGCACAATTCAACCTTGTAAAAGTCAATAGGCCTAAGTTAGTTTAACTTATTAAACAAAAATGAATAAATTTTCACATTGAGAATCAGAGTTCTTTAAAAATATATAAACAAATAAATTTACTTGATATATAAAAGAAATTCAATTTATTAATGTCCAATAAACAACAACTAAGTAACAAGGTTTTTCAAAATAGCAAAAAGTGCAGTAAGGGAGAATATAAGGTAAACACACAAACACAAATATATATACCGCCACAGTAAAGAGTTAACTGGGCCTTTCACTAAAATCCTCTATGAAAATTAGTATGTAGAACGATATTAAAAAATATATTTATTTATTTTGGCATGGGCGAATTTTCAGAGTAATAGGTTTTCGTTAATTTTGAAGGTGACTCAAAAGTTAGCTATGAAATTTGGCATGGGGACTAAAAGAAGTATCAACTAAAAGAAGTATTTAAGATATTTAAATATAAAAATTTATCAATGAAGTCTATGGAATGTAGTAAGTGCTGTGCACACTGTCAGCAAGGACACTGAAGCAATAGGTAGTTCTGTAAGTTGTGCTCCTCTGTCCTGTCAGTGTAAAAATGGATGCCAGCAGTAAGCATTGACATCAGATTTTAACACAGACTGGGACCCCCCCAGCATTTATTAAGCTACGATTATCATTGAAAATGTATATTAGTGGTGAACCTTAGTATTTACAAAAAGAGTGTTGGGGATACTGCTAAAGCAGCTTGTGTCATTAAAGCCACCTCCAGGATTCTGTCCATCCCCCATGCTATTGGGGGATAAGTAGGCCTACACAACCCGTGGCTCTCCAACTGTCATGTTCCTGCAAATCCTAGAAAATGTATGAAGGACTTGCAGTTAAACAGAAGCTGGAAAGTCACAAGCAATAACTAAACCCAAATTATTTACTCTTGTTCTATGTGCAGTCAATTAGTCAATTAAGTTCTCAAAGTTCATCAGATAGATATATATATATATATATATATATATATATATATATATATATATACATACACAGTATAATGGAAAAGGAAATATTCAAATGTCATGTTTCTCTTGGGGTTCCCTTTTCTTTTACTAATCACCAAACACAGGGGTATTTTTCATTTGCAATTAATAGATCATCCTTTTTTCTTTGTTTGTTCTCCTAAAACTCAGCAGCTCTGCACTAGCTCTAGTCAAAAGGCTGCTCACTTTGATTGGTTGGGGTGAGGATTATTCCCAAATCATGTTAGCAAGCTCTGGTTGGTTAGTGCACAGACTACAATATAATCAAAAAGGGGGTCCTATGGACCACTTTCTTTTAAACACTGGCTCTAGCAAGTAGGGATGTTTGTTCCCTCTTGTGGTTTGTGTTTTGTATAGCAATGATAATACAGTATTTAATATGGCCATTTATTAAAAAAAATTCACTCGGGACAGAAACTCCAATAGGAGCCTGTCCCAACGAATAGTCTATAGTACAGCGATTGCAATAGCGATCACTCTACTTCTAGGTTCCAGAACAATGGGAACTGTGGTAGTTTGCTTAATGCGGAGATAAAGTGTTCAACTAAAAAAATGTCAACAAATTTGCCTGTATTAGAAATGGCACTTACAGTGTGTATGTATATGTATATATATATATATATATATATATATATATATATATATATATATGTGTGTGTGTGTGTAATTTTCATTGCTTATTTTTATAATGAAAAATATACAACTGAAATATGCTGCTTGAATTAGTGTACACATACAGTATCATCATCATCATCATCAGCATTTATTTTATATAGCGCCACTAATTCTGCAGCGCTGTACAGAGAACTCATTCACATCAGTCCCTGCCCCATTGGAGCTTACAGTCTAAATTCCCTAATATAGACACACACTCACACAGACACAGACAGACAAAGAGGGAGATAGACAGACAGGGAGACAGACAGACAGACAGACAGAGACTAGGGTCAATTTTTGATAGCAGCCAATTAACCTAGCAGTAAGTTCACACATTAGTAGCATCCTGATTTATGTATTACATCTAAACAAGAAACTATAAAAATGTTTTTTATTTCACATTTTTTTAATGATTATATTAACCATTGCAAATTATATAAAAACTTTTTTTTGCATGTGTTCTGATGGGACTTGATAGTGCACATATGCATGTGATTATTCTGCAGTGTGTTCTGTCTTTCTGCATATGGCCAGTAACGTATGGGCAGAACATACTTATATCCATATTCAAATGAGAGCTGCTTGTACTTGAATACTGGTGTATGTGCATTTAAGTTACATCTGATTTATTTAAAAGTTGTGTTTGAAGATGAAACAGGCCCATAATGAGCAACTTCAGGTTATGATAAATCCCAAGAGAAAATAAAAGGTCCATAAGGGGATAGACATATATGTTTATTATTTAATGCATGGTATGCTGTATGGATCCTATTATGGTCTACATTTGAAAAAAATGTAGGCCATAATAGAATGCATTTTCCCCTGCTATTATCATGTCACTATGTCTTAAGACGTTTACCATTGTAAACAGTGGTCAAAGTGGACTGGTATACTGTGATATGCCAATTCTCCTACTGTCTTCATTGTAAAGCAAACACATTTCATTCACTTACATTTTCCATACTGCCAGTTCTAAATTTCCATGCCAACACCTCTACATTTCTACTTTGACCACTGATTGCGACTAGATGCCTATCTAAACTGTGGGATATCTGGATTAGATAGAGGTAACTTGTTTGACTCTCAGATTGCACTTTGTCAGTGAGACCCACACTGTATACTGTGAAATACTAAAGATGCCTTTTTATCATTTACCATGGGTAATGTAACGTTTGTATTGTCTCTAACAGTAAATATTGTTCACTGCGACAATGTGGTTCCAACGAACAAAAGAAATTTAATAGCAAGATGTAAAAAATCACAATAATAAAGAAAAGTATAGCCAATACATACTTAGTGCATTGGATCCAGTTAACGGTCATTCAGTCCTGAAACCTGTGGTCAAAGTAGACTGAATGGTGGTCTCAGTGCCAGGTTTATATACAATTTGTGTTACATAAAAAACAGTGATGATGTCATAAAGTAAACAAGATAATTGTTAAAGCATTCCCCATTGGTTCAGGTTTTAGGACAGTCCAGTACAATGAAGGTCATGGGTCGGTTCAAATGATGCTCTCTGAGGGTGGGGGCAACTCACTCCAACTGTTGCCTACATGTCTTCTCTCAGGAGCCCACCAAAATACTGGTTCAAACTAACTCATCAGCATTCCAAACAAAATATAATTTTGAGCATTAATCCTTTACCATCCATAGCTAGCATACACAGGGTACGTTTGCTTAGCCGATAGTAAGGGATTTCTGATGGTAAATGGTAAAATGGATTAATATGACACTAATCATTTAATATATCCTGACCCTTAGATGTCTTTAAAGAAGTTTTAACATTATTATATTAAACTAATAGATCTATTACATTTGAATATAAAGGACTATGTGCTGTAACTTTTTTAACTAACTATTAACTATTAAAGTGAACTATTAACAAATGTATATGTGAGTGTAACTGTATTTATATGTGTTCGCTAGTATGGTTACATAATTAACCCTTCCACGCTGTTGCATACTATTCGCTTAGTTTCACATAAAATCAATTCAATCGATGTTTATTAATTTGCAATGACTTCATCCAATTATTTGACTTCTACATGCCACCCTTTGATAGTGCACAAAACTATCACCTAATTATACTTTCTATCTCAGGATGGTAATGCAATTCTTCATTAACTGTGGTACCTGTGCTTATCATTATCATCACGTACTCAGATTCAGTATTCACCTCAGTAGAATGTTTTCCACACTTCAACACAGAGGGAACACACCTGACACATAAGCCAATTACTATAATGACACCAAATATAAGAATAAGGAGCTTACCTATACTAGTGATCATTTCTTGTACCTATTCCCCTAGACCTGAGAACCATTTTTCAGGGTTCAACCACTAGAATCATCCTAATACTTTTTCTCATATTTCATACAATGAAGAATTATGGTCCTTCAAGAATTTTCATGTTATCTTTAGGATTTTGTCAGTCTTCCGGCCAATTACTTCTTTAGGGTCATCTGTATTATTGGTGATGTATGTGCAACAGTTAACACCAAATTGGGTAGCTAACTTCACACAATATCCACCAGTAATAGATGTAAGGTAGTTTAACACCAAACTATGTTGAACTAACTCCTTTTTGCGAGCCTGTAGCTCCTTACTCATATATCGGAATGTGTTGTCATACATCTCGGTGATATTGCCAATTAATTTAGCCAGGTCTTGTATATATTTAAAATTTAGAGTTCCCGCAAGCGATCTTGGTGGGGTCTAATGTGACCATGATTTGATATCCTGTAGCTTCACTAATTAACTTTGTAACTACTGGCTCTTCACCTGGAATCATGTTTTTTATGCCTCTGTGTTCATATTGTGTATGTAAGTATGGAGGTGATGTCGTCCTATGGATATCCGTCATTTCATCATGTGTTAGAGTCATGACTGCAGGAACCAATCTCCCTAGAAATCATATACTCTTGGAAATCAGAGTTAACCGGAGTTGCCAGCCCTTCTCCCACAAACATAATATACATCATCTGGGAGGATATAAGGTACAGTACAATCAATGATAATGCTGCATAAAATCTTGACAAAACTCCCCATTCCTAGTGTCTCCATTTGTTCAATTCAAGTTTCAGCATGTATGACATTTTGACAATAACCTGAAGTAACTTTCCCAATAAATACCCTTTTATGCTTGTTGACATGAACTCGTCTATGATGTCCTTCAGTAGTATTCTAGCAAGTCTCACATCAATACTGGTGTGGTGAATTATTGTCTGATCAGGTAGTTCAGCTTCCAAATTCTCCAGTTTCTTTATATGTGAGAAATTCAAACATACTAATGACCAATCTACAGAGTATTGGGGAAGCTTCAAACTAGGGGACATAGGGGTATTAAACCTCTCTTCTAGGGGCCTCCCTCCCCGTAATTCAAGGCCCTTAGAGATGTTTAGTGGGAGCAGTACTAATCCTACATTATGTTGTTCCTGAGGCTCATGAGAGCACACCCAGCATTTAGTTTTGTTTAAGACCTTACCAAATAGGAAGGGATAATCGTCTAAGGTATGCCCGTCCAAATCCAAATTACTTTTGGACTAGCAATGCTGGATGCGCCTCTCCAATTAGGGAGTCACAGTATTTACAGAGGCAATACTCTTCAGACAATAGCCCCTCACACTGTCTCCTAGCTCCAGGATTAGCAGACCTTTTCATTTAATGAATTTAATTTGGCAACAGGCTGTACTGATTGTTCTAACGAATTCTCCTCCATCTCTACCTCATCAGTATCACTACTGTACCCAGTCTCTATCATCTGTCCACCGTCGCAAAAATAGAATGTCCTGAACAGATTAAAAATAAGAAAAATCCTGGAAAAAGACGAGTAGAAAAACTGACAACTCCATGCTGGGATATTAGTCGTTACAATGTCCTTGGCTCATGTGTTAACTTAACTGCAGTCTTTAGGTTTCCTGGAATAGGTTCACGAGTGACAGATCTGGAGTGTCAGTCTCAGCTTTGCCTTGTACCTTCTCTGGATTGTTGACTTTTTTGCAGTGGGTAAAATGGATTCAAGTGTGTCTTTCTGCTGCTTTCAGTGATGTGGTTTTGGTCATCAACACTTGGTATGGGCCTTCCTACCAGTCTGTTAAACAAACTGAGTGCGAATATTTGCGGATCATGACATAATTGCCAGGTTCAACATCATGACAGTTAGTGTCTGGCATACCCGGTGACAGTATTTTCAGTTTCTGATGCTGCTGTCTTAGCTGCTTGCTCATTTTTATGAACTTATGAACAGTTACTTCATTGTTGCATTTTAAATCATCCTGTGGACTTATGATCAAATGAGGATGTCGGCCTAAAAATATCTCAATGGGGGACAAATTAATAGGAGGTCTGGGCATTGTTCTGATGCTATTGAGGACTAGTGGCAAAGCTTCTGGCCACCACAATCCAGTTTCATCCATTACCTTGCTCAATTTGTTCTCAATGGCAACGTTTACACTTTCCACCATAACACTCGCTTGTGGTCGGTAAGTATGAAGTTTGCTATCAATTCCCATGAGTTTAAACATGATATGAAATATATCACCAGTAAAATGAGTATGCCTATCACTTTCTATAATTCTAGGGATGCCATATTTGCATACAAATTCCTGAACAATTTTTTTTAGCAGTAAAAACAGCAGTATTAGTGGAAGCTGAAAATGTCTCTACCCAGTTAGAAAATACATTAGTAAATACTAATATATACTTGAGATTCCTGCAAGGTGGTAATTGGATGAAGTCAATTTGTATTACCTGGAAAGGTCCATCTGTAGGAGGGATATGGGATAGCTCCGTTGGTATTGTCTTCCCGACATTTGTCCTCAAACAGGTAAGAAAATATATTGTCTTCTTACTAGCATGAGAAGAAAAGACTGGTGCATACCAATATGCTCTAATCAGCTTACACATACCTTCTTTACCCAGATGAGTCAGACCGTGTGCTGCCTCAGCTAGGCCTGAGAAATATGCTCTGGGAGCCACGGTCCCACCTTGTCCATCTCTTCAGAGTCCAGAGGACTCTTGACCACATCCCTTCATCTTCCAGAAAGTCTTTTCCTAAAGGAAACACAAATCCTGCATTTCGATTAATTTTTGTGTATTTGTCGCTTGGAAAACCATCATCTTGTCAGTTGACATATTTACAGATAAACCTGCTGCCCACTTGGTAGCTTCGTCTACCCTGCTATTACTCACTGATACCGGGTCTTCTTCATGTGTGGGGGCTTTGTACTTGATGACAGCTACCGCTTTAGGTAATTGTATTGCTGTCAAAAGTTCTTTTCTTTGCTGTGAATGGGCTAATGGTGTGCCTGCCGCTATCATGAAGTTTCTAAGACGTCAAAGGGCCCCCAAATCATGCACTACCTTGAAAGCATAGCTAGAGTTAGTGTATATATTAGCTGATTTACCCTCTGCCAATTCACACGCTCTTCTGAATGCCACGAGTTTGGCCACCTGGGCTGAGTGAGGTGGACCAAGGTGTTGAGCTTTTATAACATCCTCCATCTACAACAGCATAACCAGTACATAGTTCTACTGTGTCTGTCTGTCTATGACAGCTCCCATCCCTGTAAAATCAACATTTTCTAAGGGGGTGTCACGTATGTCAGGTCTCACATTAAAAGTCTGGTTCAGTTATTCCATACAATCATGTCTAGTTTTAGCATAATTTAGCAAAGTAGATACTGCATGTGGTGCATAGACAGTTGAATCATGCCCTAGCACTACGTTTTTGCTCTTACTTACCAGAAGAGCAGCTGCTGCTACACTTCTTAAACACATAGGAAGTGATCTTGCCACAGTGTCCAATTGTACACTGTAGTATGCTACAGGTCTGCTGGCGTCACCATGTTTCTGTGTCAAGACAACTGCTGCACAACCATCAGGTTCCGTATAATATAACTCAAAAGGCTTTTCATAATCAAGTATTCCCAATGCATGTGCTTTAGTCAGACTAAATTTAAGGTTAAAGAATGCCTGCTCTGACTCCTCTGTATATGAAACATGCTCAGGCTTTGAGTAGGAGACTAACTCCTATAATGGCAATGCCGGAATAGAAAACCCTGTAATCCATGAACTACCATACCCACACATACCTTGGAAGGTTTGTGTGAGTTTGCGCTGTTGGTTGTGCGACAGAGTCATGTTTTGTATGACCTGAATTCTGTTTGTTGTCAGGTGTCTTAGCCCCTGGGTGAGACAGTGTCCCAACTATTTAACCTTGGTCTGACATGGCTGTAATTTATCCTTGGCAACCTTGAGTCCTGTCTGTGAGAGATGAAGCAACAGCAATGTAGTATCATACACAGATGACGTAAATGAATCAGAGCACAGCAACAAATTGTGAACATATTGAATTAGAACAGATCCATTGCTTGGTTAGAAGGATTGTAAACAGTCATGTAAGGCCTGGGAGAAAATACTGGGGCAGTCAATGAACCCCTTGGAAAATCTTGTCCATGTGTATTGTACACCTTTGTAGGAGAAAGCAAAGAGATACTGACAGTCAGGATAAAGAGGGACGGAGAAGAAGGCATAAGACATATCAATTACAGTAAAATGACTGGCAGATGGTGGAATCTGCATAAGGATGACAGCTGGATCGGGCACTATGGGGATTTGGCTCTCCACTACTTTATTAATTCCCCTTAAGTCTTGGATTAATTTGTATCCCCACTCCCAATCTTCTTCACTGGGAAAATTGGACTATTAGCTGTGCTGGATGTACTGGGTATACCCCTATTTCCACCTCCAGCTATAATGAGTACTGTGGGATTTTTGGAGCTTTTCTGCTACTTTTTAGATGAACCATTATAGAAGCTACATTTGAAAGCAATCAAGTGTCCTGTCCTTCTTTGATTCATAGGGAACCTGGTATTTGTGATTTCCTCTACCTGAAATGGACTTTGTTCTAGAACAGTAGAGTGCAGCATTAATCTTTGTGGGGTGTCTAACATGTCCTGCACTTCATTTGCGAACTTTCCTGGAATATCCGAAAATACTCCATCAGGGGTGCAGTAAGTAACACATCCCATTTTGCACAATAAGTCCCTGCCCAGTAGGTTAGTACGAGTCTCTGCAGCCAAGAGAAATGAATGTTTGGTATCCAGGGGCCCAATAGTAACTTCTGCAGGTTTAGTCAAAGGGTAATGCAGCACTCTTCCTGTTACTCCCATAGTTGGAACAGTTTTGTTAGTAACCTGTAAACTTAAAGGAGAAGTTATCACTAACCTGGCTGCCTTTGTATTTACAAGAAAAGTTTGTGTTACACCAGATAGAACAACTGTCACTGTAGACTCTTCCCTGATTCTTAGTTAATATAACTGGTTGTTAGGTTCAGGTATGAGCTAACCCCTATTATTGCCTATTGTTCTCCCTCAAACCAATTGCTGCTATAATGTGCACGGGCAACTGATGAGATACCTCTGAGGCTTGTGTATGTCCCCTTTGTTGGTGGTACTCGTATGACTCTATTGTAGATGTGCCAAATCTCCTATTGTCCCCATATTCTCACTTTACTGTCTCTCTATAATTCCTTGCTATATGTCCCTCTTTAGAGCATTTAAAACACCTCACTGTCCTTACCATTTTCATTCCCTATAATATGTGTTGTGGGTCTGTTGTTGTGTGTGTAGTCCTTCCAATGCCTGGATACTTACCATCATCAACCTTTCATTCGGTGCCTCCTTCCTCTTACCTACATTTTTGTCATGTTCCCCAGCAGACTCCCTAAGGGCGTCTATCATGATTCCCTTCCAATTAGGCAGAGAGGTTTTTTACCCTAGTCTTTAGATTCTCCCTGAGACCATCCATCAGTACTGTAACAGCTATCTCCCTGCGATGCACGTCATCCTTTATGTCTGATATCCCAGTCTGTCTACTTTTACAATCACACAATTCACAATCCACATACACTTTTAACTTCTGTACAGAAAAATAGTTTCCCAATTGTAGGTAATAACATCTCAGATGTTTTAACAATTCATTTAACTATAAAATAAAACAGCAATATCTATCAATATAACAGTTTAAACATGTGGAAATACAGGGGAAAACATGCGCACACTATTTAAACAAATTATATTTAAAATGCAAAATGATCCCAAGGTTTTAACCAGCACCCCTTGGATTACACAAAGCGGACATTCGGTTTTGCAACACTGGATGATAAAAAGCATATAAATATTTGCTTTCTTACTCAATAATGATGCGTCTTACACCCTTTTGTAGAGAAACCGAAATCCGTAGGTTTTGTGAATCCTCAAATAGTGTGGTCTCAGCTCACAAGCCCTCAAATGGTATTATTTGCATATGCGCTACCATTAAATATTGTCTGCTGTGATCAATGTGGTTCCAACGCACAAATGAGATTCAATAGCAGGATGTAATAAATCACAATGATAAAGAAAGTATTGCCGAAACATATGCAGTGCACTGCAACCAACTAACAGTTATTCAGTCCTGAAGACTGTGGTCAAAGTGGACTGGTGGTCTCAGTGCCTGGTTTATATACAATTTGTGCTACATAAAAAATAGTGATGATGTCATAAAGTAAACAAGATAATTGTAAAAGCATTCTCCATTGGTTCAGGATTTAGGACAGTCCAGTGGAATGAAGGTCATAGGTCGGTCCGAGGGTGGAAGCAACTAACTCTAACTGCTGTCTACGTGTCTTCCCTCAGGAGCCCACCGAAATACTGGTTCAAACCAACCCATTTGCATTACAAACACAATATAATTTTGAGCATTAATTCTCTATCATCCATAACTAGCACACGTAGGATGCGATCGCTTAACCGATAGTAGCAGATTTCTGATGGTAAAAAGTGGATTAATATGACACTAAAAATGATACATCTATATCCTGAGCCTTAGATGTCTTTGAAGATGTTTTGGCATTATTATAATAAACTATTAGATCTATTACATTTGAATATAAAGGACTATGTGCTAGAACTTTATTAAAGTGAACTATTAACAAATGTATATGTGACTGTAAATGTATTTATATGTGTTCGCTAGTATGGTTACATAATTAGCCCTTCCACGGCATAGCATACCATTCGCTTATTTTCACATAAAATCAATTCAATCAATGTTTATTAATTTGAAGCTACTTCATCCATTTATTTGACTTCCACAGTAAGAAGAACATCTTTGATTTTCAGTTCTGGGGCTAGTTGCAATTGGGGACACACATTTTTCTTTTGCTGCATTAAATACCAAAGAGCAGATTTTTAAACTTTACACAGATTTATCTAGTAATTGTAGAATTTTCAAATGATACACACTTTAATTGTTAATGCCTACTGCAATGATTGCTAATACTGGGGCTAATACCATACATAAAACAAGCACAAAAGCATATGGTAGCTCTTTCTATGCTTCTCTAGAATAATTCTAAAAGGTGCACACTCTGTTAGTTTACAAAATGAGAACCATTGCTGGGGAAGTGGCAGTTGCTGTTCTTATGCTACAAAGAAAAGCTAAGTGCATAAGTTGCACAGCAGTTGATTCCCCCTCCCTTCATGTATTACTACAACAATGCCCCATGCATATAAACAAAGACTTGTAAAAAAAATTACTGAAACATACTGCACAACCACATTTGGTGCGGTGTGCATGTATAGATGGAGGGGCCTCATTCTGCTCTTCCACCTGTCAATCCATGGTTTCCCGCTTCCCTCCTTGAAATCAGTCATGACCCCACAACATCTGGTTTACCCTTGTCAGTCATAGCACAAACACCTTGGACTTTCTGCAGTGATGTAACACTAGGTCAGGAATAACTCAAGAGGATCATACCACTGTGAGCTGCTTATAGAACTATTTGCTGCTATTAAACGGAAAAAGAACAAATGGTAAGATTAGCTCAGATCTAAGTCTCCAGCTGCCCCCTATGCTTAAACTCCATTCCAAAATGGAGTAAACCTGAACAAAAGAGAAATATAGTGTTAAACGAAGCTATGGCGCTCGTGACTTATATACAACAATCTGAAATAGTCCGAACAAAGTCTCAATAGTTCTGGACCGAGAAGCATCTCAGTGGAGAATGAAATAACTGTTCACTGATGAATCCAACTGTCCTTAATGAGTGCTCAAAAATAATGAAGCAATAACTTGATTCAAGTAGGTAGTGCCTCTCCTATTATCTTGTCAAAGAGATTCCATAGTAGACACATTTTTTTTTAAATAAAACATTTGCAAAAGTCTGATATTTAATGATATAATTGAATCAAATATTCATTGAGACTAATAAACAGCTTATGAGTAGTTTACATTTCACATTTCTCCACACTAAATTTTACATGCCTTCTCCTTACATGTTAGTGAAAAAATAGATGCCCACCAATAGTGGATTGGCAGCTGCCTTGGATTTTCCTTCTTTTTGAATGGGAGACAACAGTGTTGCCAGGCTTTGAAAATGCTTTGCTTCTGCTTTCCTCTGTGCCTTCCACCTAGTCTGTCAGGTAGGTTTTCTAAGGAGCTAATGCATTACTAACAAGGACATCTATGCAGGCCTGATATATTTGGGCATGTAAAATCCAACTTCTGTGTATTGGGGGCAGCTATCCTGAATGCCAACCATTTAAAGCTCAACTGCATAAATGCATTGCAATGCAGAGCCAGAAATTGGTGCTGTTTCCTAATCCTTGAGATCACCATCTGCAGGCCTCTGTTGAATATCCTTTCCAATGGGGATCTCTTTGTGACAGAAAATATTCAAAGGTAGCAGACTTTTGATCAGTAACTAGTGTTTACATGCAAAGCACAGGTTTCCACCAGATTTAGACTTGTAAATATAAATTAGCTTTAATTAGCACTGACTGAAAAAAAATTCAGACACCTAGCCCATGTTCAGGGCATCACCTCTCTAAACAATGGACAGCTAGGCCATTTACCATTTTCTGTTTAGATGCATAAACTGACAAAGGTACATAGTATTGCTGAGGGTCCCCCCTTATCCAGCTACTTTGGTCTCCCTTTTTCTCTAAGAAACCAGGTCTCATCTCAGCACCTGTCTGATGTAATCCAGCTCTCTCCTGGGTTAGATCTGTTGTAGGTCTCTAACTGATCCTCTGTCTGGGCTTACACCTTCGCTGTCTCTGTAGTACAGGCCTCTCCTAGTATGCCCATAGTCAAAAGTAAGGGCATGCCAAGCTCAAGCACATGCAGCAGCAATCAATTCAAGCTCTGTGCTCCTCTTGGGTACTTGTTTTTCAGCCGTTCTTTTGCTCTAGTTACAGGTCTTGTCTAAATGTCAATTACTAGTGATGATGGCTAAGAAAGTATGCTAGGACATGTGTTTGCTATCAAGGGCAACTGTAAAAATGTATTTTATGTACAGTAGACAATCATAGCATCCTAATAAATATATTTATTGGGAAAAAAAACGGAAAAACATTTTTTTTTGTTTTATCGTTAATGACTGTATTAATAGGTGATATTAATTGAATAGTGTTTTTTTCCTGTGTGTTCTTTTGTGAGTTTATATTTCACATAGGTATTGGACGTATCCTGCTGTGTCTTGTTTAGCCGAGCAGAGCAGACCTACAGATCTGCTCCATGTTGAATTTGGACATGTATATCCCCAATTGGCACTGGACCTACATGCACATACAGTATAATTGAGATTTTAATTAAGAGTTCTGTGAAGAAGTCATGGTGATTTGTTGGGGTAACCATAAAATACCATCAGAGATTGGTAGGTAAGATACCTGCCCAGGTCTGCTTCTGTTTTTTCCTGTTGGTCAATCTATGTTACAGTGAACTTGATGCTGTACCAGAAGTGATGCATTGCATAGCAACCCCCTGATGCATTCAGGGTTGCATCATACCGGAAGTCATGGTAAGGATTTCAGCTTCCTTGGCGTGGTCTCCTGAGCCTGGTCATTGGCCAACTCCCTGGTTGATCTTTCAACAGTGGAGAAAGCATGAGACCACAACTGTAAGGTACATATAATGCAGGGAAAAGATAATAGGAAGTGTGGGTGGGATGAGAAAATATCAACAGAACCAGTATTGAATTGGAAAGCTAAATGTCAGCTGAATTAGATGTTTGGATGCTGACAAGTGTAACAAAAGTGTAAAAGAACAACAAATATAGCAGTGAAGATGTAAGGAGGAAATTAAGAGAGCTGAATTGTTTTCCAGTGAACCAGCAGGGAAAATAGAATCACAAGGAAGCGTAAGTAAGAAGCAAGCCACTACCGAGTGCTGAGGCTGATCCTGATTCTTGCTATTTGCTTGAATGAAAATATTTTGCTTTGCTTTTCTTAAGTAACCCAACTAAAAGTGACCAGGAAATATTTACTACTTTCCTCAAACCCTACCACTGTCTCAGGACTAGAGGGGAAGGGCACCAAATTCTGTTCATCAAGGAATCTGGGAAGTGAATGTGGGGACCACCTGGCATTTAGTCTATCTCCCCTACACCCCACAGATCAATTATTTGGCTATCAGAATTGTCCCTTATTAATATTATTATTATTATTATTATTATTATTATTATTATTATTATTATTATTATTATTATTTGTTGGTATATAAGGCTACACAGTGACAGACAGTGGGGAAATGGAGGTAATTTAAAACAGGAACATACAAGGTATACAAAAATAAATGCAGATATGACAACTAAGAGAGGGTCCTGCTCATGATAAGCTAATGTACAGTCTTCTTTCTCTATATGTGAAAATGTAAACATTGTAATATTTCCACATACTGTATATCCACTTTAATAAGCCAAACAAGTGTGATCATTATTCAAATGTCCAAAAAAGGATACACAATTTTACATGACTAAAAATATAATGTTTTTGCTGTGCAAGTACAGTTTGCATATACTGTATTTTTTCTAATGTAAACATCTTGCAGGGTCTGCATTAGCTGTAATTTTATATTCTATTTGCAACCCAGCATTTTGGTATTATTATTGTTACTATTATTATTATTATTATTATTATTATTAATAATAATAATAATAATAATAATAATAATAATCACAACTCCAGATTCTCAATTTGCACCTTTAAATCATGAGCCATTTGACTTATTTATTTATTAGCTGCATTAACATTAACAATTCCATTTCAGCAAGAAAATAAAGGATAATATTTCCTTGCGTTTTTCAAGCTTAAACCATTTTATACTAAAATATTGAATAGATTTCTGTAATTTTATTGACAAGACAACTTGAAAATATTGACTTTTAGAGATACTTTACACAGAAACTTTAATTGCTTCCATTTGTCTAATTTAATCATGTCTGAGAAACAAACATAGAGTCTCCATCTTAGTAACTACATTTACAGGCAGCAAATGCATTGTTTCAATTTCTGTACATTTTTAGTGATTTTTTTAGTTTTAAACTACTAATGAATATTTGAAATTCATGTAATAAGTGACCTTCCATTTGCATTGTCAGCAAGTAACGGAGAAGTTTAAATGTGGTGTAAAATGCTGTCTATGTTCTTCAATCAATGGTCTGTAGATTTTCTTAGCTAATATCTTTAGACATCTAATAAAGTATTTTACAGGAAGGTCAAGTTAATAAGTTTTATGGCCCACTATTTTACTGAAAATTGGTGATCCAAAAACTGTAATTATCAATGATATATATTCACTCAAGCAAGAGTAAGATTAACAGCGTAATATCATGGATCCCAAGAAGATCTGATCGGATGGGTGGACATCAAATAACAATTTCAGTATTTATGTAAAATTCATTATTTTATTATAACTATGTTTTAATAGTACAATTAATAATAACATTATTGTTTGAATAAATTAAAAATTCAATGTTGATCTGGAGTCAACAGGTAAACTATTAAAGGTAATTGTCCATCTTAGAGAGAAGCAGGTTTGTGTTCTGATCTGATTCAGCTCCTTCAGTACCAGCGCTGTCAATTCAATTTCTAGTTGTGTGAGTTCAAATTCTGCTAAATGGAACTTCCATTACCACTGTAAGTAGTGGTCCAGCGCGTGACATGAAGGTAGGTGTGATATCTTAGAAAAATGTGCACAGGAAACAGAAAAAGGAACATTAATTGCCAGAAGTTCACAATCAAATTTAACACATTTTGGCAAAAACACTTAATATATGCTAAATTGACAATGCTTTCTAATTTACCTGTTCAAATTGGTGAAATGCAACTCACATTTGCTACATACCAGCGTAAACAGTGATGCAGATTGCCTGAATTATGAAAAAACACATTTACATATTTTTCAGTCAGATGCATTTCAAGATGTATCATTAGCATATACACCAGGCGTACTTATGAAGTAACAAGCAAGTTTCCTTACATGCAGAGATATATATATGTGTGTGTATGTGTGTGTGTGTGTGTGTGTGTGTGTGTATATATATATATATATATATATATATATATATATATATATATTATATTTGTATGTATATATTTGATGTATATATACAGTGCTCATAGTGTGCCGGTATGAGTTGGTGTGTCATACCAGTACTTCTAAATTTGCACTGTTCTCTGCAGTCTGGAAACATTTTCCAGTTCTGCCGTGAAAATTTACTTATTTTTATGAAGGTGGGGGGGGTTGTCACGAGTCGCGCAGGAAGGGAGATTGGATTGCGCGTGTGTGAGAGAGACAGATGAGAAGATGGTACAAGGGGACATATGAGAGAGACAGGGGAGAAGATGGTGCAAGGAGACAGGTGAGACAGACAAGGGAGAAGATGGTGCAGGGGGATACGTGAGTGACAGGGGAGAATATGGTGCAGGGGGTTATGTGAGAGAGAGGAGAGTAGTTGATGCAGGGAGTAAATGCCAGAAGGGCCGATGGCTAGCTAAGCCAGCCCCAGTAATGGCGCACAGATTGGCACACAGATTGGTAGATTCTTGGGGGGAATGAAGTGCATCATGTTGCAAAAATGTCGCCAAAACCCAGATGACAATGTAACTCACAAACATGACTCCACAATTTTTGCAAGAACAATAGAACAGGACCATAAAGTGAAAATGGGAAAGACTGAGACAAACTCATTACACCCTTCTTTAAATTAGGTCACAAATAAGTTCTGGTGAAGAGCTCCAGTGTTTTCTCAATGCCTAGATGGGTCAAACCATTGATGGATGTAGCTGGTGATATGGTAAAGTGTTCCTTATAAAGGATATCTCAATTCTTTCATGGCCAGTTTAAGAGCTAAGTGTTCTATGTCACTAATAGTTCTTCTCAGAAGGCAAAATTTTCTTAGAAAGGAAATTTTATGGTTACTCTCAGTCTATTTTTTTGCGCTGCAATTAGACAGTCTTTAGTCTAATTGTAGAGGAAAGATAAGGTAATATTAATATCAATATCAAGTTTTCTCAGCAATACTGGTATTTATTATTAGACTACATTAATGTACAACTTAATTGTGCAAAATCATTGGGAAACACTATCAAAGACAGCAACATGTGATATTCATGTTCCATATCCAATAAATCTAGAATCCGGTGCTACATGCATATTGGCACATTCTCTAAACTTTCCTTTGCTAACAAACCTTGCAATGAATCTACCCATGGGGCTAGATTTACTATCAGGCGTGTTTGTAAATCCGCCGACTTTCGACTTTGGCGGCGGTTTAGCCATCGCCGGATTTACTAAGGCTAAACCCGCGGTCCAAACGACCAGAAATTATGTTTTCAAACCCGCCTCTGTATAAAGCGCCATGACGGTTTCAACAATGTTCAACATACAAACAGCCGGATTTACTATTAGGGGGTTTATAAAGCCGCCGGAAAACCGCCATTCAAAAGTCCAAAATGAAAGCGCAGCTTGTGAGCGGCGAGATTGTTCAAACAGTGTGCTGTTTGAGGTATTTGGTCAATCAGAACAGAAGGGAAAGGGCCATTTCATGTACAAAGTTTGTTCCTTTGGGATTGTATATGTTAAAAGGCCAGTTTCTTTTTCTCTTGTGTTTTCCCACCATGCAATTTATTTACTGATTTCCACAGTTGTTGTTTTTTATTTTAATATTGCAACAAATCCCTTAACAAAGTGTAAAAGCAATTCTAAATGTACTCAATAAAGAATGGGTTTCTGGCTGATGACTCCTCTGCTGCATCCTCACACATCTGCATAGCACAAATTCAATGAGGCACATACCCACTAGTAGAGGTGTGTTATAGCGTACCTTTGTACTTTTGTAAACTAGGTTCAGGTTACTAGAATAATCTGGTTGGGTGGCTATGTATGCACCTGAAAAGGGGTCTGATATTATCCTGGCTGGCTGTTTGATACATAATCTAGCATTACATCAACTTACCCCACCGATTATTGCAGTAGACAGTGAAGAAGAAGGGGTCTGTGTCACATCTGGTGATGTGCATAGCACACAGGGCGAAAGGCAGATTAGAGTCCGTCTCATTACAAACTACTTCACATGTAAGTGCAGAATAGGAAAAACATTTATTGCTCTAAAATGTGTTTGATGTGAGTGCAATGTTTTTTTTTATTTAAATTGTTTTGTACATTGGAACCTTTAAAAAGAGGATAGTGTGTACTCCTCATGTGGTAAATATGAACATCCCTGGAAAGTGACAGTCAGAGGTCAATGTGTAAGTGATTTGAGTGCATAGTTTTTTTAAACAGTATACTCTTGTTTAATTAGCAGAAAAGAAACACTGACACCATAGAAATGCAACTGCATTTATTGCAGTACAACACAATAAATAATAGTATAATGCTTACACAAACTGAACAAAACATTAGGTAATAATAATGTTTTAGCGCTAGCGACGCCTTTTTGCTGGCATATCGCTATGTTTTGCCCCACTCTCTCCTTTCCCTCGCCCACCCCTGGTGTGAGCACCTCTCCTTGGAGGAGTACTCTGTGCCGATCTGCTTGGCGTACTAGTGGTACTGGTGGTGGCCGATGAAAAAGGTGTAGGCAAGCGGGCAATGAGTTCCTGCTGTAGTTGCCCTGCCAGCCGGGTCAAGTTCGCATTCCCCTCGCGAACGGAGGAATGTAATGCCTCCACAGCCCAAGTCATTTGGGCCATCTGCACATTTGATTGTTCCCATGCATTAGCCAGACGGTTGATTGCAGCAGGGATCTGGCTATTTGTGCGGTGTATCCGCCTCAACTGGGCCGCAATTTGGGACATGTGGCGAGTTTGGCTCTCCATGAAAAATGTTTGCTGCTGCTGGAAAGCACCAATAGACAGTGCCATTTCTCTGGCTGGATCCATACTTTGAGGGGCAGGTTGCTGGTGTGCTGGGGCTTCAGCAGGGCCAGGTGCAACATCCTGGAAGCCAGACACAGGGACATCCACTGTTTCCAGGGTGATTATGGTTTGCTCATCTGGCTCAGGGGACATTTGCAGGGACTCCGCCTGAGGTGCCTGGTATGAAAAATGACAGTAAGTATATAGGATATAATATGTTTGTATATTGCATTCTGAACACTGGATAGGAAAGAATAATCTTTAGCAACTACAGATTGTTTCACAATGTTTGCATTCCTGATTTCTTGTCCTATGCTACTTGATTAAGGATGCACTTATTATCCTTTTTAATACCCATTAGCATTTGAACTATGTATGGTTGAGGGGGCTAAAAAAGCAAAGTATTTTTAACCTACAAATATTAGGATTTATTACGCAAAATCTGGCTAAACCGTGCTTTGGGGTAAACTAATCCTATTTTAGTACTCCCTCTGTGTAGTACATGCTGGGGTATTTTGACTAAACTGCGTGTTTGAAAAAGTGGAGATGTTGCCTATAGCAACCAATCAGATTTGAGCTTTCTTTTTGTAGAATGCAATAAATAAAGTAAAGGTATATTCAGATTGGTTGCTCTAGGCAACATCTCAGTTTAGTAAATGTAGCCCTAAGTTCGCATAGCAAACTATATAAAAAAACAAAAAAAACATTGCCAGCAACATTTGCACAGAAAATCAATTAACTCCATTATTTAGCACAAAAACATAAATCACACACCTGCTTGCTCTTCTGTGCCCGAATCTCTGACTGAAGGTGGAGGTGTAGGTCTCGGACTAGGACTAAACTGCGGTCCTGGCGAATCTGGATGTATTAGAAAAAGCATACAATGTATTTGCAGCAAAAAGCAATTTACAAATAAAAAATCTTTGGAAAACATGTGTTTGCACATTAAAAAACACTTCTAAACAAAATTATTGCTCTTTAAATACCTATTGAATAAAAAAGGCACTTTTAAAATAAAAAAGGCACTTTTAAAATAAAAACACATTTTCAAAATTGTTATCGCAAAAAGGACAAATAACTCACCAACTCCTTGGGCAAACGAGGACGAATCTGTGTCTTGCACATTAATTCCCTCCACTATTTCACGGGGCATTATCTGCCGCAGCTCCTCCTCATAGCTGGTATATTCAATACGAAGAGGGGGACCACCACCCGTGCGTCTTGTGGACCTCCTTTCCTGGGCCATTTTTTCTTTCAACCTCCTCTTAATGTCCGAAAATCGCTTGCGGCGGTGCGCCACTGTCCTCTTTAGTGGGCCCACCGCGTTCACAACATCGCAAACTCTCCCCCACAGTTGGTGACGCCGCCTTAGAGGAGTCCGAGCTGCCAGGTTGCCTAGGATGACCTTGTAGCATGGAACTATGTGGTGCACCAACACACAATTCTCATCATGTGAGAAACGGACATTCCTCCCTGTCTTAGTCTTCCTGCCCTCTCCTGACTCCTAAAAGTCTCCCTCTCCCTCCTCTGCCCCCTCCAGCTCCATCTCCCTCTCCTCAGCCTCTTCTCCCCTCCTATCTCTTGACATTTTCACACAGAAGACAGAAAAACACAAAACACTGAAGGACTGACAAACACAAAGGATAAACTAGACTAACTACAGACACACTCTCAACACAGTCACACACAAGTAACACAGACAAAGGACAAGTCAAATACAAAAAATACAAGACAAAAAATAAATGCGAAAATAAATGTACAAAACAGAAAAATACCACAGGACTACTCACACTTCAGTCAGATATAGCTCCACCAATCCACCAAATTTCAACTCTCACCAACTCTCAGCAAACCACAATCCTCCAAACTCCTCTCACAAAACTCCTCAAAACCCTATCAAAGAAAAAGTGTCAGGCCAGTGGTTTATACAGGGCTTGTGATGTCAAATCTCCTGACTTTGAAAATAGCCAATAGTAACAGGCCATGAGACAGGTGTAATTTTCAAAAAAACCGCCTTCACACGAAAGCGCAGTCATTGAAAGCAAAAGCGCCATGTTCTATTCAAAGCCGAGCATTACATCCCGCCGTGACATCGCCGGCGGCTTCAAATTGAAGATGAAATGCGCCCATTAGTAAATCCGGCTGTTTGCAATGCAAACCCGCCGGAAAACCGCCGCGATGCATGGCGGCTTCAAGCCGCCATGCATCACGCCTGATAGTATATCTAGCCCATTGTGTTTATATATTTAGAATTCTATACATGTTTTGTGTTTCCAAACTGCTCCTAGATTTATGACATAATAGATGCTATATGAATAAATCTCTACCATAGGGCATATATAGACTGTTAGACGCCTGGTAATTTATTTCATAACACCACTTAGCACCACTTAGCAACATACATCATATGTTGAAATATAATTGTACATATCAGTAAAATATATGCATGATTTTACTGCATGGATGACAGACCAGGACAAATGTGCTATCTAGATATTGATGTTGGAGACAAATGATAACTAACACAGAGTCTTATTGTGGGCGAATCTGGCATACTGAACATTAGCTAAAGGCCATTAAAATGTTTCAGTGAGAACACTTTGAGGCTATTATAGTTTTTATTGATGGCAGGAGGCCATCTATTCACACTTCATGAGAAAGATGAACCTTAAAAACCTTAAAATCAATTATTTAGTTCAATAATGTTTGCCTTTATGCTGTGCCATTGTATCTGGATCTTGCTTACATAATTATGTTTTCTGTGAAGACATTTATTGTGGTTTTTTTTTTTTAGCTTTGTGCTCCTCTTATGTGGTCCAAATGCAAATGTCTAATGCTCTATAGAAGTAAACACTTCTAATGACTACAGCTATTGAAACATTAGACATTAATTATTTTGGTTTGATTATTTTCAGACTCAGAGATATACTGCTGGCTGTATATTTAAATGTGCTTTTATATAATGTAAGGATTTTGTGATAAACATTGTGGTGTGTTTATGCATATCAAATGTAAAGGATAGCTTAACCAGTTTCTGATATTTCATACAGAAAATAACCTCTTTGTTAAACATCTAATATATTTGCAAATAAAATGCTCCAATATACAAGCCATAGCTAGTCCATTGAATCCTGCACTAACCCTGCTATCTGCATAGCAGTCTCCATATAAAAAAAAACATTGAACAGAACTGGAATATTTAAAAATGTTGCCCCATATTTCTCTGTGATTACAGATTTTCAGTTCCTCTTAGTTCAGTTCTTCTTAACTACTGAGTCAATCTATGGGGAGAGTTTCAAAAGCTATGTGGATATGTTGGGAGAAGTACAACAGGAGGAACTGAAGCAAAGATATATTAGAAAGATAAAGGATAGTGAGCACTTATACTTGTGCTCTTTCATATATATATTTTCAATGCTTATCTTTAATGTTACCTTAAATAAAATATATATTGACTTTTTTCAGCAACTGGGTGTACATGTACCATCTATCGTGGTGCACTCATGCCATCACAGATGACATAACAATGGATGACACCATTGATGACATACCATTGAATGACATCACTAATGATATCACAAAGGTTTACATCACTAATAACATACAAGTTGAAATCACTAATTATACTGACGATAATATGTTTCCCTCTTCCAGCACTCAAACACTACCCAATTATAAACTCGGTTCAGTGTAATGATAACCAATTTGTTAGCAGCTCCTTCTTCCCAATATTCCCCAACCCGCCGTGAATAGTTCTAAAGATAGAAAAATTAAGGACAAGGGTGCTAATAGTGCAGTGAGTTAAACACCATCAATAATATGCTGATTAAAACAGCGTACATTCCTTATCTGCAGAAGATTTCTTTATAACCAATTTCTCCTTTTTTGCACAATTGTGTCAAATGCGTCTCCAACTCCGGTTCAAAGACACCAGGCATTGATATAGATTTTCCACGGTGGTAATGTCTACCTACTCGACAGACAGCTGATATCTTAACATAAAACTCTGAGGACGACCACCCTACATGTTTTGTTTCTAGAACTATATCTGGGGTAACTCATTTTAGGCGCTCCTTGAGAGTGACCTGTTCCGTCCACAGGGTATTCTTTATTTCCCATATGGATTATCCATCTTCACAATGAATTGCATCGGACCAAGATAGGAAACATATTTTAAGTAAGAATTTATTAGGGAACCACAATTTCATTATAAGTTAGAGGTGCATAATAATTTATTAGTAGAGGAGGAATTATAAATTTATTATTTGATACCAGGAGACTCTACGTATGTATTTCACATTTTTTATATTTCACTTAAAACAAGGGGCACTACTTGTTTTATTTTTTTTAAGATGGAGAAACTATTATTTATTTATATTACAACAGGGGCATTACTAATGATTAACTTTAGGATGAGGGGCATCACGCTCCAGTCACAACAAGTGCAAGTTTTTAACCTGTAGTGCCACAAGTGCATGCAATATATTTTGAGATTATTACTAGAGATGTTTACTGACATCCGTGTTTTGGTTTTGGTAAAACTACACTCAAGTGTTTTGATTTTGGATCTGTATTTTTATGAAAAATTGCTAAAATATGCTACAATCGCATAATTTTGCTCTTTTTCTGTTCCTACATTATTATTAACCTCTATCACACTTATTTCCAGTAATTTCTAGTAAATTTTGACCACCTCACAGGTCCCAATATTCTTTTCATACACTTTCGAATAAAGACTCCAACGCATTGGTTGGATGCTAATCGACAGAGCAACGACACAAACACATGGCAGTTCATAGCACATCTAGAAAGCATTTTTGCACAGCAGTGGCAGAAAAGAAAAGTGGTGCAAGGTGGAATTGTCCTTGGCCCTCCCACCCACCTTTATGTAAGATATTGAAAAGGACATGTACAGTTTAACAAAGCACTCCAGCGACAAGGAGTGCCACTTTGTGGCTGAAGTGCTTGGTTTGTTTGGGCCCCCACAAAACAAGCTACCAATAGCTTAGCTTCCTTAAGCCCAACAGTGCTATCAATGAACTCTACATTATTAAAATATGTCTACTCGTGCTGCATCTTTAATCTCCTTCTGCAATGTGGATACCTCCCTCTCATCCCTGAAGAACTGCCAAACGTATGTAAGATTGGATATTACAACTGGAGTGGCATTAGATCTTCTTAAGACAGACTGTGACACGGAACATGGGGGCAGCATGGAATCCGTCATGTTGGAATATACTGCATTCAACAGAGATTTAAACCAATATAAAGATGCAGTATGGAGACCATACTTAAGTTAAAATGTGACCTATTGGAGATACACTGTGCTTCAGAAGGAAAATACAGAGGAGGCCCTGAGGCAGGACGATAAATATGTCCAGTTTAAAGAAAAGCTAAGAGACCTGAGAAAACAAATGGTTGTGCCACCGGTTCCTGCAGACAAAGATTTGGAATATGAAGACGAGGAGTTCGCCGTCATTCAGAGCACTGCGAATTTTACTTGTCCTATAACACAGTTGGAGATGGTGAACCCAGAGAAAAACAAAGTAAGTGGTCACACATACGAGAGAGAAGCAAATTGAAAGAATGATTGAAAACTAACTTCAGAAGGGTAAATCCGCCAGGTGTCCAAAAAATGGCTGTGATCACTCTGACATGAGTATATCGGATCTTGTTCCAGACTAAAAAGAGCCATTGACATTCACAGCAAAAAGCAAGGTCATCACTGAGCTTTGAATCAGCCCCCAATCCCAAAAAATTAACATATAGCTAGGTACCATTGATGTAAAGTGCAGATTATAAACACTTTGTGCAATACTGATGAAATAGCAGCAAAGTGAAAGGTTTGAGTTATACATATACACATCTATTAAGACATCCATGCTTACATTATTTCTGCAAACAATGTTGTTTCTTTGTTAATAAAACCTTTGTCTTTATACCATTAAAAAAAAAAATAATAATCATCCACCATTCTTTGGATGTTGATAGTCCTCTGCCGTAACTCCTAGGTGTCACTAATTTTGGTCAATTCTTTTACAGTAGACCAGACCAGATGTCAAAATGTTGTGCTGAGTCATCTGCATCATCAATGGGTGTCTTGGCGAAAGCTAAGTTTGGCAAAGTACACAGCAGTATATAACACATCTCGGTAACATTGGCACACAGTAATATCTGAAAGGAACAAAGGTGCAAGATGCAATTGTCCTTGGGCCCTCATGCCCACCCTTATGTTGGGTCATAAAAAGGACATGCCCACTTTAACAAACCAAGCACTTCAGCAACAAAGAATGCCACTTTTGTGTGCTTGGTTTGTTTGGGCCCCCACAAAACAAGCTATTAATGGGCTTAAGGCACCTAAGCTAACAGTGCTGTAACTGAACTCTACTGTCTCAAGATGTTATTGTCATCATCCTCAGCCTCATCCTCACCCTCATCAGTGTGTACATCATACTAACACTTTATTAATTCATGCCCGCTGGAATCCACCATTACAGAAGTCTCTGTACTTTGATGTAATTGGTGGTAAAGGCCTTCCTTGTAGAAATTGTAATTCATTTTGATGAACATCATCTTTTCCACATATTCAGGAAGTAGCCTCCTACGCCGATCGCTGCTGTGCTGATAATTCTTTCCGAGTACACACTGGAGGGTGGGCAGCTTAGGTATTGTAAAGTTAGTTGGTACAAGGGTCTCCAATTTGTTTCCTCCCAGTATGTAAAGGGACTGTCTGACGTGTCTATTTCTATGCTGTCATTAAAATAATCCTCCACCATCTTTTGGATGTTGATAGTAGAATCAGGTGGAGTTACAGCAGCTGTGTCACGGTTTTTGATCAATTCTTTTAGACCAGATGTCAAAATCTTGAGCTGCATCATCCCTGGGTCTCTTGGGAAACTTTACTTCTAGCAGCAGTTGACTGAGAACCTGAAGAAGTAGATGCCATCCTGTCACGTAACACTTGAGCTGTCATCTTGCTCACCAGGAGCTCCTTGCATCTCTTGAGATCTGGGTCAGTTGGAAGCAAAGAGAAGTCATAGCTCTTGAATATAGGATCAAGCACAGTCGCCAAAATGCAGTGATCCGATTTCAAGATTATGATAACTCTTGGATCCTTGCAAAGCGAATAAAGTACTTGATCTACAAGTCCAACATACTTAGTGTAATTGCTTTGTTTCATCTCCTCCTTCAATTTCTCAAACTGCTTTTCCAAAAGTCTAATTAAGGGAATTGCTTAGCTCAAGCTAGCAGTGGCTGAACTCACTTCACAGGTGACTACTTCGAATCGTTTCAGCACCTTTCACAACATGGAAAGTATTCTCCACTGCGCTTGAGTAAAATTCATTCCCCCTCTTTTCCCAATGTCATGGCTTGTGGAGTAAGCATGGATGGCTTTTCGCTGTTCCTCCATCCTCATAAGCATATACAGGGTGGAACTCCACCTTGTTACCACCTCTTGCTTCAGTTGGTGGCAGGAAAAAATTAAATTGTTCTTGTAGCACCAGCAATCTCTTAAATGCTGTTGCAGAATGCCGGAAATGTCCAGATATTTTACGGGCCATAGACAGCATCTTCTGCACGTCCCTGTCAATCTTCAAAAAACTCTGCACCACCAAGTTGATTGTGTGAGCAAAACAGGGGATGTGATGGAACCCAGGTGTAATGCTTTCACAATATTGGTGACATTATCAAAAATGACATATCCTAAGGAGAATCCAAGTGGGATAAGCTATGTTGCAATGACATCCCTTAGTTTTTGTAACAGATTGCAGCTGCATGCCTCTTAGTGAAGCTGGTGATACACAGAGTAGCCTGCCTGGGAAAAATGTGATGTAGTTGGGTACATGCTGCTTCTATTCCTGCTGGTGAAGGCGAATCACCAACCCAGTGGGCTGTCAGTCATATAATCTTTAGTTTGCCCAGTTCCGCTTGTCCATGTATCTGGTTAAGTGTACAGTGGGTAGAATGCCATTTTGTAGCCCAATAATTACATTTTTACGAACCTTCTTGTACAGATGAGGAATAACTTTTCTAGTAAAATCGTATTGTGATGGAATTTGGTAACGGGTACACAAGACCCCAATAAACTGTATAAAATCAGCTGCATTAACAGTGGATATTTGACTCAGATCTAATACTAGCATAGTCACCATGGTGTCTGTGATCCGCTTTGTGACTGGGTGACAGCTTTCATACTTGCTTCCTCTTGCAAAGGATTGTTTAACAGTCAATTGTTGTAAACTGCTAGTAGTGTTCTTCTTCGTCTGCTTCTGAGATGAAGATCCACCCCCAGCAGCAGCAGTGGGACTCACGACCAAGAATTCTTTTGAGGAATCCTTGATAGTGGAGGAGTCATCTAGCCCTAGCAACTTGGATTCAGGACTAACTCCAATCGCTACTGATGATATTGATGAATAAGGTATTGTTGGTGTAGATTGCAGGTGCTGGGATCTAGCTGAGAGAAGGGACTTAGCTGATTCTGGAATGTTAGTTGTTATTTTTTTAGCATAAATTTCAGATTTTCCCAACAGTTTGCCATGAACTCTCTTCAAATCATGTAACATTGATGAGGTTCCTAGATGGTTAAGGTCCCTACCTCTACTGATTGTGGCTTTCCAATGCTTCAAATGGCTAGACAACTGTTGTCAGGATTTGTGTAACAATAATTCCACAGATAAGATGTGGATTTTTTTGTCTTATGCCCAGGCATGACAATGGCCTTCTTATCACGTGTAAGAACTGCTTCAACTGGTGCAGATCAATAAATTTTATAGTGCTGGGCGCTCATCAAATGTTTGACCTAATAATGCAAATATCTAGTAATCCAACTCTATATCAATCAATAATTGTTATAAAACATTATATAGTAGTTAAACATTTATTAAAATACAATAAAAGATATGAATCATGTGTTACCATGAATAAATGGATAAATGAATAATGATATATACATTCAAAGGGAATTGATAGTTCCACTTCAATAATAGTGTAATCTAAACTATAATGCATACATTGCAAATCTAATTACACGGAATGACAGATAAAAGGCAATTAATAATCCAAGGGATTGCATGAGAAAAGTCAATCTCATCAATATATGAACTCTATCAATAAATCATACATGAATCACAGTTCTAATCATACAGATTGATGACACGTGCTGTTAAAGAAAAGTACCATATAAATATATAATATAAAATAATAAAAAAAATATCAGTCCTCATGAAGGTTGTAAACTTCTGAATCAAAGAAATTCCGTCCGCTTAACATCAAAAAAACAACAAAAATGATGAATGAATCAGCCTACTAGTTGTATAGTTCCATGCATTTGTTTCAATAAACCAAAGTATAGCTCCGTGTTTTATGATGGTATAGACTCTTCTCAGGGATTTGTGTCATTTCTGAATCTGAACATATAGTTTCTTCTAATACCTTAGTGTATTCTTCCAGCTCGGCTTTTACACATAAAATTTGATATTTGGGCACCACTTTTTGAGTCAGAATGACAAGGTCTTGCATTGTCATGACTGACCTTACAAGAAGATGTCTCACTAACAGATGCAGAACTAGCACTCATACACAAAGGCAAAGGCTGCCAGTCCTATTATTTCTGTATCTGCACTGACAATGAGCAATGGCACGTAGACTGGCAAGAACACTGGCACCTCTCCTGTTTCTGTGTGAGCTATAATAACACAGTGCAATGTGACTGGAGACTTTTTAGAATGCTGATAGCCCTATTATTTCTGTTTCAGCAATGAACACTGCCACATCTCCTGTTTCTGGGTGAGCTATGGCACAGTACAATATAACGGGAGACTTTTAAGAACACTGCCAGCCCTCTTTCTCTTTCATTAATCACGCTGCCCAACTGCACTGGAGACTGCCAAGAACCCTGCTACCAGTTCTTTATCTCTCTGTGAACTGGCGCCAGATCTCAGTGGAGGACAGTACTTATAGAATCCAGAGCTTGCGAGATCCGATGACGCAACAATTTTTTGCCTCATTTTCAGTTCCAAGGGCGCGCAAAAGTACCGAGCCGGCTTGGCTCTGTACTCGGATTGGCAATGTTTAGATTGGCTGATCCTGAGCATCTCTAATTATTACCCTGGTAACCATGGTGCCAGGTATACCAAGAGGGACTAAGTGCTGCTCAGCTTAGGGACAGATATTTTTTTCCACCAGAGGACTGGTGTGAGCTTGTAGTAAATGCAAGGGAGGTTTTTTTTTCTTACTTTTGTTATTTATATATTTATTTTTAACATTCCGACAGGCAAGATGGGTAAAATAGCATGCAATGTGAATCAAATTGTTTTTGCTGTCTTTTATTAAAATGTTTGCATGCCTTTCATGTATTAAAAACAGTACATGAAAGTGCCAAATATCATGCAATTTGTCAAGACCGCATCCTAGCAACTTTCCTTCCCTATAGTCTTCATTCCTCAATACCAAACAGCTAAAACAATAACACAGCATTTTTCTTTTACAATGTAACAATAGGTTAAATAAACAGAAAATGCGAATACTTGAATAAAGGTTGTGTTTTTAAAGAGTGTCTTTTCAAAAATATGTAATTCAGATACCTTTTACACGTTTGATATCACAGCCATTCTTGCCCACTTTCCCAGGAATGTCTGGAAAACTCCTGAATTCCAGGTAGGTCTCTGGGACTTCTTTCACATCCTGCCCACTTCCTTGTGAAATGGGCTGGATGGGGGCCTTCATGACATGATTTTGGCAACTCACCTGTGGGTGTAGGGGGAGTAGGCAAGTATGAAATAAAGGTGAAAATAATAGGTGGACGCAAGCTCGGTTTCTTTGTGTAAAATCAGTTATTTTTTGTACAGCACATGTGCACCAAAAATGTGTATCCTGGCATCCATCTTAAGATATTTGCGCATCTCTAAATTTGTTTCTCCGTGCATCTTTGAAAGTGCAATGGGTAAGGATGATCATCAGCACAAGCCTTTTCAGTATAAAAAAAGGTTGTAAATAAATAAATGACAGCCTCCAAGTGGTCCAAACACTAGTGTTCATAGCTTGGGCTGGTTGCAGCAATTGAAAGGGAATGCAGCATGGAGTGCACACACAAAAGCTGCCACAAGAACAATTCTGTGGCAGGTCGGACTGGTCACACTATAACTGGAAAATCTGGGTTATAATGTGATACAGCCCCAGCCTCTCATAATGTGACATACCCTTAGCCTGTTCAGCATGGGGCTAAATTTGTTAATGAAGTTTGGCTCATGAAAAAATCCCTGCTGGTGGGTGAATTAATGCATGTGGCACTACTGTTCTCAACAAGCCACAGCAGCCATAAACTGCTATGTGGAACTACAAGGGCATTCATACCTATGGCTGCCAGAGCATACTGGGACTCATACAGCTACAAGCTCCTGCATGCCCCATGGCTTACAGGGACTTCGGGACTTGTAGTGCCATATAGAAAAGTACTGTTAAAAAGGAGCCACCAACTCAATGAAAAAAAATACATGATTTAAATAAAGACTACCCCAATCCATCTTTAACCAACTTATTATTCACCTACTTTTCTTTCTTCAGGCCTTTAATCCAATTAGAAGGAAAGAGAACACATTGGCAACAGTGACTTGCTCTACAGACCTGTGACATGAATGACAAACTGGAAGGCCTGTCATGAACAAACCAATACGGAGCCACAATCCTCTGATTGATCAGAGCTTGAGAAAGCCTCTCTGATTGGTAAGACAACACAGGGGGTCTAACTGCACTAATCTGTATTGATACAATGTAGTTCGTTCATACACTTTTGAAATTCATTACATCAATGCAGAGAATTCAGCTAGTGCCAAAAAGGTTGGGGCTGTTTAACACTGCATAAGGGGGACCCCACACTGTGATTTCGCTGTTATAGTTTTTCCAGTTCAGTCTGTCATAGCATGGTGCTGGTCAAGGCCGCCGAGAGGGGAGGGAGCGGATACTAATTACCCGGGCATGCCAGGGGGCCCGGCCTGGGCGACAACAAATTTTTTATTTTATTTATTAGAGAGGACCAAGAAAGAAGAGAGAAGAAAAGGAAAAGGTAAGAAAAGGGAGGAAAACGGGGGAAAGGGTGGGCATGACACAGATGGGTTAAAGAACGGGGGGAATGGCACAAAGGGGTTAAAAAATGAGGTGGGCAGCTTGACACAGAGGGGTTAAAAGATGGGGGGACAGCATGACACAGAGGGGTTAAAAAATGGGGGGGGAGAAGGCACAAAGGGGTTAAAAAACGAGGGGGGGCAGCATAACACAGTGGGGTTAAAAAAGGGGGGCAGCATGACACAGAGGGGTTAAAAAATGGGGGGACAGCATGACACAGAGGGGTTAAAAACGGGGGGCATGGCACAAAGAAGTTAAAAAAGGAGGGGGAGGAGCATGGCAGAGAGGGGTTAAAAAACGGGGAGGGGGCATGACACAGAGGGGATAAAAAACGGGAAGGGGCATGGCACAAAGCTGTTAAAAAGCAAGGGAGGCATGACACAAAGGGGTTAAAAAAACGAGGGTGGGGGCGTGACACAGAAAAAGGGGTTAAAAAACGAAGGGGAGCATGTCACAAGGGGGTTAAAAAACAAGGTGGGGCAGCATGACACAGAGGGGTTAAAAATGGGGGGACAGCATGACACAGAGGGGTTAAAAAATAGGGTGGGGCATGGCAAAAAGGGGTTAAAAAATGAGGGGGGGCATGGCACAGAGGGGTTAAAAATGAGGGAAGGCATGGCACAGAGGGGTTAAAAAATGAGGGGGGCAGCATGACACAGGGGTTGAAAAATGGGGGGCAGCATGACACAGAGGGGTTAAAAAATGGGGGGGCATGGCACAAAGGGGTTAAAAAACAAGGTGGGTAGCATGACACAGAGGTGTTAAAAAAACAAGGGGGGCATGGCACAGAGGGGTTAAAAAATGAGGGGGGCATGGCACAGAGGGGTTAAAAAATGAGGGGGGGCAGCATGACACAGAGGGGTTTAAAAACAGGGGGTCATGGCACAAAGGGGTTAAAAAATGGGGGGGAGCATGGCACAGAGGTGTTAAAAAACAGGGGGGTCATGGCACAAAGGGGTTAAAAAATGAGGGGGGGCATGGCACGTAGGGGTTAAAAAATGGGGCAGCATGGCACAGAGGGGTTAAATAACAGGGGGGAGCATATCACAGTGGGGTTAAAAAACAGGGGGGCAGCATGGCACAGTGGGGTTTAAAAAAAGGGCAGCATGGCTCAGTGGGGTTAAAAAAACAGGGGGGGCAGCATGGCACAGTGGGGTTAAAAAACAGGGGGGAGCATGTCAAAGTGGGGTTAAAAAACAGGGGGGCAGCATGGCACAGAGGGGTTAAAAAACAGGGGTGCATGGCACAGTGGGATTGAAAAAGGGGGGGAGCAGCATAGTATAGTGTGATGAAGGGGAGCCAGTTGAAGAGGGCAAAAACAGCATGGAGGGCACAGTGTGATCATAAGGCATGGCGATGATGAAGGGGCACATTATTGTAATGTTGGAGCTGGAGGAAGGCCTAATTATTAATTGTGGGTGGTATTAATTTAACGCCAGGGTTGTTTGGAATTATCAAAATGTAACCATTTTTTCCAAATAGGGCCCCCAGCATTCCAGGATCCAGACAAGCCACAACTAAAGAAACCTGCAGCCACAGGTGGTAAAAGTAAGAAGAACAGGTAGGAGAGAGCAGGACAGTATGTGAAATGTTGTGATTCTAGTAGGGACAATGCCAATTTTTGGTGAGTGTTCTACCCAATGTAAGGTGCAGGCCAAGACTGAACTCTTTGTGTACACACTGCATTCTTTCTATACTACACTGTGGTGCTAGATGTCCTGAAAGTCAGGAGTGCTTGGATATATGTGACGCTCCGAGTCTAGTGATTTTGATGTGTTAGCCATGCCCCAATGACGCATTTGCCACGCCCCCAAATGCTCTACAGCTCCGAAAAATTTTGCGCCGCATACTCAACTATAAGGGGGGACCCATGAATTTGTTGTACCGGGGCCCTGAATTCCACTTGCCAGCCCTGGTGCTGGTTGCAGCTTTTATGGAGACCTCACACTCTCCTCACCCCTGCACGCAAGTGCTGAAACTAGCCAAGGATGAGTGCTGATGCTTGGATCACTTTTGGGTGAGTGGGATATGCCATTTTTCTTTTGCTAATTTACCTTTTTTAACAGTAAAACTTGAGTATGCCACAGCACCATTTATCTCAGCTAATTTCAGACCCCTTACAAAAATACTTACAGTCTTACGACTTTTTTTCAGTATTTCATGAATAGGTATAGTTACAGAAGTTAAAATAAATACCCTCCCTTGGATCCTTTACCTTTTTCAAAACTCATCAAGTTAGGGTTCCCTCCAATATCCTCAAGGATCTCCAAAGTAGTTTCATGTGAGTTGCTTTCTGAGGTAGAGGCCTACAATTTATTTAAAAGTCCTTTACAGACATTCAAGAAATGGAATTTTACTTTATTAAACATGGCCAACCGATCAAAGGAAGACATGAGTGAAACTTTAAGCCTAGTGATCAAAGAAACAAAACAGCACTAAAAATCTAAAATCTAAATAATAGCAAAAACTAAGCCTCCTCATGGCAAAGTATTTCAATACTCTGGGATTAATTTATCCAATATAAATATTTATTAGTATACAATCTTTAAAAAATATATATTAGAATAAAATATAGTACCTATGTATGGCACAAAAATAAGACCGGTCTCAATAAACCCCATATAAATTAAATTCTACTGATCATACACCTGTATGATAATATGTCCACTGACTGGAAGTTGGTATAGGGTGATAGTCGTACCTTCAAATGGTCCTGATGTGATTAGTTAGTGAGGCTTGCTTTCCACAATGTAACGAAAATGTTTAAGACGAACATATGGCAGGACAACCTGTTAGTATATGCCAATTCAATCTCACTTCAATCCAGCCTTAGTAAACACGCTCAGTATAGCTCTGCACATACACAGAAAAGCAGCAGTCAGCAAAGGAGGGAAATTCCGCAGCCTCACATCAGCACACGTCATGTACCGTCAGGTAATATAGTCATGTACTTAGGAATCCAGATTACTACTGGTGGCCACTGTTACTGAAATACCAACAGCAGAGATCCAATATAGTGATGATGTCTATAGGTGCATGAGACCAGGGGCTAGATTTACTAAGCTGTGGGTTTGAAAAAGTGGGGATGTTGCCTATAGCAACCAATCAGATTCTAGGGGGTAAATGTATGAAAGTCCGGTTTGCCTTTACAAGCCAGCGACGCTTTAAATTTTAGCTGGAAACTCGACGATTTCCGGCGAGTTGAAAAACCGGACTTTCATACATTTACCCCTAGATGTCATTTTGTAGAATGCACTAAGTAAATGAAAGCTAGAATCTGTTTGGTTGCTATAGGCAACATCTCCACTTTTTCAAACCCGCAGCTTAGTAAATCTAGCCCTAGGTCTGCAAACTTCCTCTCACTCCTCTCTGTCGATGCATTTTGTCTAGGTCTGCTAATCTTTTTTAAAGACATATTGGCAACTTTGGTACTTCTATAATTATGAATTAACCAGTGCACCATGCATCACCCCTCAGAGCTTGAGGCCATTTGCCTGAGCAGATCCACCTCCAGAGGCCTAAGTTTTATCTTTAAGGAAGACATGAGTGAAACTTTAAGCCTAGATGACTGTTCCAGCATCCGAGAGAGAAAGTAGCTAAGAGTTCAATTTGTATGAAATAGAAGAAAATTCATGCAAATTACTGCTCCGCTGGTAGATGGTGCCATTGCGACTCAATGACATATTCCCTTTGGTTTCTAACTCCTGTTGGCGAGGCTGTCGTGAGGCTTGCTTGCAGCTGCTCAACCATGGAAACCCATTCCATTAAGCTCCCGCCGTACAGTTTTCATGCTTACATTAATGCCAGTGGAAATTCGGAACTCTTCAGATAAGGCATCAGCAGAGCGTCAGTGACTTTTAGGCACCATGCTCCTTTGGAGTCGTTGACCCCACTCTGTGTTTTTACACGGTCTTCCGCTTCATGGCTGAGTTGCTGTTGTTCCTAAATGCTTCCACTTTCTAATAATATCACTTACACTGGACTGTAGAATATCCAGCAGGGATGACATTTCATGAACTGTTATTGCGAAGGTGGCATCCTATCACAGCACCACACTTGAAGTCAATGAGCTCTTCAGAATGACCCATTTTGTAACACAAATGTTTGCAAATTGAGATTGCATGGCTAGGTGCTTGATTTTATACACCTCTGGCAACAGGTATAATTTAAACACCTCAATTCAATAATTAACAGATGTGGCCTAATACTTTTGTCCATATAGTGTATCCTCATGGAAGCTAGATATCTTTTTTAAATGGAAAAAGTGGATCCTCACAACATCCCAACAGTAATTAATAATATCTGGCAAATACACAAGCTGGAACATATCAATAGCATAATACAATACCCAGCTCCAGTGGACTGATCCTTATAGTGACAGCCCGTCATCCTGCACATAAGAAAGAGTAGGTTCTAAAGCTTTTGTCCTACTTCTGACTCTTTTCCAGTCTTCTTCCCTCTTGTTTCCTATACTAACATCCCCCTAGTCATCCCCCCTCTTGAACCCTCTATCCCTAGATTAGAATCTTCTACAGCCTTTGATTGTTACTTAGTTATTTAGCCTTTAATGAGCTATGGATCTAAATTTACTATTTAATTTATTGTTTGCTGCTTATTATAACTAATACTTTCGCTACTCAATTGAATCTGCACTTAACCTCCTTTCCCACAGCATTTCAGCATCTGCCTGGCACCGATTCCCAGAAGTGTCATGACATCACAATTCTGTCAATGGTGAGCTGAGTGGAGTCAGGAAAGCAAAGTAAAAAGAAGCGGAAAAGTGGACAAGAAGAGAAAGGAAGAGAAAGTAATTACCTTACTGCAGAGAAAATGGGTTGAGAAGATGCTACCGAAAATGTGGTGGAGACATGGCTACAGAACACAGAGGGAAGGAAGGGAGGTTACAGAAAATGGTGGAGAGAGGAGACTAGAGAAAATTGGGGATGGAGGTACATTCTGAATTACTGATGAGTTAGACTATTTATTTAAAGAAACTGCTGGGTTAAGAAACCATTTACTTGTTGGTATTTGACATAGTATTTTGCTCTTCTCTGTTGCTGTCTATTAGTAGTGAGATTAAATTTGCAGAAAACATTAACACATGCAAATAAATAAAGTTAATCTAAATGACATAGAACATTAAGCTGTTGTTTATTTAAAGCTTGTGGTAAGACGGCATGTGAGAGATAAAGCTTTTTAGCAAGGGACCATGTGATAGGAAAGTGGTATGGCAGGGGGGTATATTTGGGAAAAACATGTGGGCATGGGGGGTACTTCAGAGAAAAGCTAGTAGCAGGGGACATATGAGATGCAAATTGTTGGGCAGGGGACATGTGTGAAAAAAACCCGACTAGGGCATCTAGGGCAGGGATGCATGTGAGAGAAAAAAAAGTGGGTAGGAAGGCATATGAGAAAAGATGGTGGAATGATGAAGGCATGTGTTAAAAAAATCTGATGGGCAGGGGTGACATACATGACAATAGCTGGTAGGTAGATGGGCATGTGTGAGAACAGCTGGTGGGCAGTGGGGGACATGTCAGTATTTAACAAGTTTGTAATTTTTTGCCTTGAAATATTTGAAGTCTACAATCTAGACATCCCAAATTTGTTCCTGGGCAGCAGTTGATCCTGGACAGCATTCTTCATCAGTGTATCTGGACAGCAGCCTAGCCAGCCAGCCAAGATGTCAAGTATGTGAGGGGCTAAGAAGTGGGTCTTGATAGGAGGAGGGGCGGAAAGCTGAAGCTTTGCGTCGAGTTTTGAGCAACTTTGCACTAGCTCTGTTATCTCCCACATTTTTATCTTTTCTACCCAATTCCCTACCCATGTTATTAATTTTGAAATAACAAATAAAACATTTCTTTAAAATCAATAAATAAACATGCTTTATTAATCTTTGTACAAATCATCAGTAATTGTTTTTTTTTTTGGGGGGGGGGGGGGTTAATTCTATTTTGCTACCTCTGGGTGATTGAATTTTCTTTTGTGTTTAAAAAGGTTAAGAAAAACTTGTCAACACATTAGTACTTAATTGTGTATAATAATCAAATATGGTAATTGGTTATTTTGTTAACATAATTATCACAGCTATCCAAATGTTCTCAAAAGGCAAACAAATTACATAAATAAAACCTGGAAAAATAAAATAATAGGTTCATGGTTTGCAAACAGACAGTAAACATTGTTTTATTTTGTTAATGTAAACAAACACAAATGGTATCTAATGCTGTTGTTTATTCCATAATTGCTATATACAGACTGGGAGCTATTATTTATCTGCCACCACAAACAACAATGGTTTTTACAGAAAATTACAATTGCACAAAATAAATTAAAATGGAAAAATTGATGTAGAACAAAATATTGAAATCTGATTCTTTATGCATTAAAATACATATCAAGTGGGAATCTACTGCTGTCATAGTCCATCACTTCTAGAGGCATATGCAATACAAAAAAACACATTATATAAAGAAAACAACTATTGTTTTTACTGTATTAAAATAACAATTATACTGGTGAAGTATTTCCTTTAGAACAGCTCATGTTAGGTTTCAATATTAATATTGTTCTGCAGAAGATTGTGGATGTCATTTACAACAGTGATACTCATATTTCCGGATTAAATAATTCCAACACTTACTACTGCAGCAAAAAAAATCTGAACACAATGAGAGGGACATGAAATAAAATAGACTTACTATGAAACAGACATAGAACATTTCCGACCCGGCTCCTATAAATTGTGAACGCGAAATATGATGGCATTTGAAAACTACGTCACTTCATATTGCGACACTAAGATTTCAGCTTTTAAAGTGGCAATGCCGGGACCCGTCCCCTAGGTAATACAAAATAAGGGTTAGGTTTAGGATTCGGGTTCGGGCTAGGGTTACCAATACCGTAAGCTGCCATTGCCGCTTTAAAACAGGAAATTTCAGAGTCGACATATGAAGTCATGCCGCTTTCCGCCATATTCTGCAGTTGCAATTTATAGGAGCCAGGTTGGAAATGTTCCGAAAGTACACTCATAAAAATGTCCTAAATTCTAAAGCAAACATATTTAAAAGCAAATTCATCAAATTAAATATAGTCAATGCACATATCCTTTTGTTTGCGTTCCATGTCTCATTTCAGTTTCCTCTATAGTCAACGGGGTATGACGATCCATAGAATATAATTGGATACAAACCTCAAGCCCTGGTTTCAATCCAGTTGTAAATCACATGACCATAGTTTCTTCCATGTCATCCCCTTTCTTTACATCTGTCAGAGGGGCATCCCCTACAATTAATTCCTTTGTTTGAAAATGAACTATACAGAAGAATCCAGTATGCATGAACAAATGGATATGCAAAATAATTTTGAAGAAAAGGGTTACAAACCACAAGAATTAAAAAATAGCAAGAGAAAAGGTTATAAAAAAAAGACAGGCAAAATCTTTTGCTTCCGGAGAGAAGAACACAACAATGACACATCTTTTAACACTGCTTCTTTTACTGAATATAGCAGTTGTCATAAACAATTTGAATAAAAAATTAACAAACATTAGTCATTTTTAAGTAAAGACCAATTTTTACCACCAATATTGTCTTTCAACCACGTTTTATATACAGAAGATAAAAAAATTAAAAGATAAACTTGATAGAAGGATTATGGTGGAGCACTCCATAAAGGGAAGAATCATAAGTAAATGGTTCTATAGATGTGGTGATTTTCTTGCATGTAAAACTTAAAAATAATCAGGAAAAAGTTAAAGAATTTGTAGTGAATAATGAGTCAAATACAATTTACCAGTTTATATCCTGCAACTCCAAGAATGTATTTTATCTTTTAGAGTGCAAATGCAGTTTATTTTATGTAGCGAAAACAACCCAAACCCTGAAAAAGCATTTATATAAGCATTTGTGATATATATCAAAATCGTATAGATACCCATTCTATTTCGGCACATTTTAAGGTCAAACATAACTATTCAGTTGGTTATCTTATTAAATTTATTGGTAGATAAACCGTTTCTTGTAATTGGAAATACAGGGATCTAGACAACGTACTTACAAAAATAGAAATGGTATGGATTTTAAAGTTAAACAGTCTGATCCCACAAGGTCTCAATAAAGATATTGAGTTAAAATATTTTTTAGAATGAAGTTTTTAGAATGCTCTTTTATTTAAAACTATTCAGAACAGGATCATGACCATTTATTCTCAAATAATTTTGATGTGACATATAGAATGTGAAATGGAGTGTTTGAAATATATTTATATTTTATATGATATATGTAGAATATTGCAGGGTTATTGAAATGTATTTATATCTATATGTACAATAATTTTTTAAGTATACTAAACTTAAGTATAAGGAAATGATGAGGACTTCCAAAAGCGATATATATGTTTATGGTATGTTCAGGTTCATAACTTTATTTTATTATAATTTCAGTGCTCAATACTCAATACTTGCCTACTCTCTTGGAATTCCCAGGAGGTTCCCGAGTTTCGGGGAGTCCTCCCAGACGAGTAGGTAAACCTAACAGATTCACAGAAATTCATGGCATTGAATGGTGGGGCGGGGCTTAATTGAGTCATTAAGCTACGTCCCCGCTATTCAATGTTGTGAATTTCGGCATTTTATAGTGGGGGCGAGGCTATGGTGATGTGACAACGTCACTGCTCCCCCTCCTACCCCCTGTCACATTACTTCTCCAAGTTTTGAAAATTGGCATGTCCGAAATACAGACATACTAAGTATTTGTTTTATGTGTTCCAGAACGGATCTCAAAATGAGGCTACGTCTCCGAGTATCCTCTGACAGTTAAAATGTAAATGGAGGGGATAACACGGAAGAAGCTGCATTCATGTTTTCTCATTTCTTTGGATCATTACACCCCATTGACTAAAGAGGAAACTAAAAGGAGGCATGGAACACAAAAGGACATGTGCATTCAGCAGCTTTTAGACTGTTTTGATTATGTATTTAATTTGATGAATTTGTTTTTAAATATGTTTGCATTAGAATTTAGAACGTTTATATGAGAGTACTTATGAAATGTTATGATTAATTAATTGGTTTGTTTATAATAATGCAATCGATTTTATACATTAAAAATGGAGGTAATCCTGAAAGAAAGTTCTTATATAGTAGATACAAATGAATGAATTGCTAATTATTATTTTGATATCTGTGGTTTCATTATGTTTTTATTGATGTCTAATTACTTGGAAGTTTTACCTTAGATCATGTGACCAATTTATAACATGTGACCTATCGGGCACCATAGATAGGTGCCTGTATGTAAAACTTGCACTTACCTTGATAAAGGCCCTCATATTGGGCTAAACCCGTTGGACAGTGCAAGCACATTACTACAGGTCTATCGATTGGGCATTTGAATATCTAAGAAAAGTGCTGGCTGTCACTGAGGTCCCTGGAGTGAATTACTATCTTTGTGATGTTCCTGACATTTATCTCAATCCGGTAGGAGTGCCTACATTTCTCATATGTGTGCTTTTTAAAAAAATAGAATTGTTTATGTCTAGTGTGTTATAAAATTAAGACTTTGTATTTTTACATAACATATTGCACTAGATTATTTCTATTTTTATTTTGGGTCATGCCCTGTTTGATAAGGAGACTTATTTATATGGCATTGCTTCCATCAAGGATACAAAGACCTATATATACGTGAACATCAAGATCTAATACAATAAGCACAACACTTATAGGGGAGAGATCACGATAGAAAGTGTAACACCAATTTTCATTTTCTGAAGGCATAACCACAATCTTATGTTTTATAAGCTCTCCTCCAAAAGGGGATTTACATTATGGAGACTGATCTGGATCACCTATTTTTACTATCCTATTCTATTTCTTGAATTAAGACTTTTCCTGTATAAAGAATATTGTAGTATTAGTTGTGTACTTTATTTTTCACATGCTGTGGGCTGCTTTGGTTGTATCCCCTGAAACCATCCAATTAATTTCAAAATATAAGCATTATATTTATATATGTTACCTACCTAGTCTATGTGAAAAGGATAGCTCCTGAATATTTCCTGTTACTGTTACTTTTCTCTATTTAGTATCTACTTGGCAAGAAGCACCCTCACTCTGCCCAATTGCACCTATATGCCAAGTCAAACTTTTGTTCTTCTACAAATGCTGCTGATATGCTCAACAAACTAATGTGCTTTGAGTTTTCCCTTTTGTGCTTCATTAATGAGGCCTGGAGAATAGCAATCCTAGTGAATGGTGAGCTATACAAGCAGCCTTATTAAGTAGAAACTAGGTATACCATTCGAATATTTTTATAAATTGATACTTTAGTTATTGGTATTGTTATTGTTATTAGTATTATTATTATTGATATAAAAGGTGCTACAGTGCTCCACAGAGCTGTACAGTGTAGAAAACAGTACATATATAACACATGGGCATATATGGTAGACAAAATCAGTATATATATATGAAAATGATTGAGAGGACCCTGCTCATAAGAGAGTTTATTATCTTATTAGAAGCGGGCACAGTTGAAACATGAGGAGCTAATGTGGCTTAGAATTGAAGAGTGTGATAGTTATTGGTGTGCATTAGTGTGGATAGTATCATGGCAATAGTTAGTGGAAGCTGTAATAAAGAGATGAGTTTTCGAGTGAGAGGTAGATACCACACATGAAGAAAGGTAGAGACCAGAGGAAGCTCTGAAAGTGCGAGAGGAAGCATATTTTGATACATTAGAGCCAGTGTAGGAATTTGTAGAGTGGTAAGGCAGCAGTGGAGTTGTGACAGAGGAAGATCAGTCTTGCTGTGGTATAGAAAATGGATTGAAATGTGGATTGATGTGTGATGGTTAAGAGGAATGCCAGATAGGAGGAGATTGCTGTAGTCAAGGCAGGAACACTTAAAAAGAGGCTGAATGTGAGAAATAAAGCAGAAGGTAGAGTCAAATGTGACAAAAAGGATGGGAGCAAATAGTGGTGTTTGAGAGGAAGTGGTGACTCTGGGAAAAGGGAACATGATAAGCATTGTTTTGGACAGTTGGTTGCTCAAGACAATATAAAAGGGGAGAAGTCATGGTCGGATAGGTAGATTTGAGTGTCTTCAATGTAGAAGTAATACTGGTGTTTGAATGAGTTCTCACAAGAAAAGAGGTGTGTGAGAAAAGCAGAGGGCCGAGAACAGAGCCTTGTGAGAAAGAGAGTGGGAATCAAAGGGAGTATGTGCCAGAGGTAGAGACATTAAAGGAGCAGTTAATACGATAGGAAGTGGACCAAAAAAGAACTGTGTCAAGAAGGCCAATAGAGTGAAAGTGGTGAACAGGGTGATAAACATTTTATAAATCAGCAGAGAGGTCAAGAAGGATGAGTATGAATTATTGACCCTTAGACTTTGCTGTAAGTTGATCATTGATCACCCTTGTGAAGACCACATTTAACATCCCATATCAGCAGGCGTGGGCTGGTGAATCTCAGCTCGGGGAGCGCACAGGCGGCCGCATCACATGACAGGCGATGTGTCTGCGTCATGACGCTGCAGCATTGCCTGTCATGCGATGTGGCCGCCTATGCGCTTACGTGACCGCACTGCGTGTTTTGCGATGCGGCCGCAGGTAAATATTAAAAAAAATGTGCAGTCACGGGGACGCGGCCCGAACAGGGGTCATACGGAGCGGCCCGGGGAACCGATGCCCCCCTGACCCCCGCCCCAGCCCGCCCCTGCATATCATCAGTATCATTTATTGTTCCCCATTCAATACCCCACATAGACACTTTAAGTACCACACAAAATAATTATTAATACCAACAAACAGATACAATAAAATAAACCACACCAGCCCACAGACACAAACACATACCCCTTTTTTGGCAGAAAATATACACAAGCTATAAACAAAATTATCTTTAAACAGACAGAGCTAAAAAGTTGCGCCACAGAAGAACATACAAAGTGTTAGTGGAATGTTTGAGGTGGAAGTCTAAATGCATAGAGTTGAGAAAGGAGTGAGAGGAGAGAAAGTGAGATTGTTGGTTATACACAAGTCCTTCAATTAGTTTGGTGAGGAGAAAAACGTGAGGGCAACTGGCCAAAGAGAAGAGAGATTCAGTTGAATAGATTGGTAAGATGTGCATGTGTTTAAAGGAGGATGTAGAGAGAGATAGATTGAAGATATGAACTAGATGTGGGCATGCAGTATGGGAGCAGGAACAGAAAAGTTTGTAGGAAATAGTTTTAATGGTACAGGTTGTAGAGTTAGATGATAAGTTGAGTGCAGAGACTTTGTCCTCAGCTACTGGAGAGAATGTACTGAGGGTGGTTTGAGTGCAGGAGTAGGTGGGTGGAATTTGGCATGAGCTAATATCTTGACAAATGGTGTTGATTTTATCTTTGATATCTGGTTTATAAGGGAGGAAAGGGGAGGAGGCGCATATGGTCAGAGAAGCAAGTTGATGACAGCAAAGATGCAATGGGGGTTATTAGACTTAGTGAATACTAGACATGGCAGATGAAATGGCAGTTTAAGTTGGAAGGATGAATTTATAGTGGAGGAAGATTGCTTAGGAGAAAGATATACTCCAGTGGCATTTGGGCAGCACTTTTACAGGTAAGTCTGTTTGGTGTGCCACGGTTGAGGTTTGTATCATTGGAAACTAAGAACTGATGTTGAGTTAGATGTATTTGCAACTAAAAATGCAAGTTCAAATTGCCTTCACACAAAAATACGTGATTAGTCATACATGTTGAGTCACATGGATCTTAAGATCTGTGCAAAAGACCATGTACACAAAATTATATGTGAATTTTTAAGGTATGCTGATATGCTAGTAAGCATATCATCATGCTGTTGATACATTAGTTACCATCATCATCTTGATGATGAGTTTTTTAAATATAGTGGGGGCTTTTTAGCATTTTTTTAAAAAAACAGCTTCCCCTACTCCCCCCCCAAAAAAAGAATTCACAGCACCAGCACTCACAGCTTAGGCTGATAGTGGCAAAATCGGTCAATGGAGTTTATTGATATATATTATCAATGAAGTATGTTGACATCATATAGTTTGTTGCTACTAGGTTTCTCATGTCACTCTGTATTGATTAGAAGCTTAAAGGTTGCCCTGCCTGTCAGTTTCATCTCATCGCATATTATCGTTCATCCTCAGGTTTTTTTTAATCAAAAACCCAAATTGATTGCAAGCAGGAAGCAAGAACAGGATTCCCCACATGATTTAGGTGAGCAATAAAGTGAAGAATGAGGGTGTGGTGGGAATTTTCATTTTAATAAAGTATTTTTTACATTGTGTGTATGTTTATTTTACAGTGTTTTTCTTTACACGTGCACCACAGGTTACATTTCTACAAGTGCCAGCATGCCCAAACAGTTTAGGCATGCCAGGGCTTGCTGGGACCTGTAGTGCATAAGTAAAAAATATTTTATTTATATTTTAACACATTAACCTAGGGGCAGGGGGGCATCTGCCCCCTGGGCCGGTCTCATAATGAACTACCTTGCATTGGGTCAGTGGGCCACCTGCATTTTTTTCCATTAAAATCATTGAGTAATGCCTTCCGGGTGTTATGGCCACCAGTGCAGCATAAACTCATAGAACAGGTAGAAGAGGTCTTCATCTTTAGCAGTCGCCTTTCCCGTAGAGACTGGTTATCATCACAGGTACTCGGATGCCACCAGATCTTATGCTCAGAGTGGTATAAGTTTATGCTATCACGGCAGCGCACAGGTACAGGAGGTAGCACACGGTGTAGCGACAGGCCAGAGATCACAAGACTGGACAGAGCACCAGAGAGGATGTCAGGTACAGGCAAAAAGGTCAATGACACAGGCAGTGGTTCAGAGTCTGGGTAGAGGCAAAAGATTGGGGTCACAGGCAGTGTTTCAGAATCCGGGTAGAAGCAAAGATCGGGGTCACAGGCAGTGGTTCAGAGTCTGGGTACAGGCAAAATGTCATACACAGGTAATCAATCCAAGGTTTCAACACCAAACACTAAACAAGAACAGGAGCAGGCAGCAGTACTGGAACAGAAAGCTATAACAGCCAGTGAGGCTCAGACCTCACTGCCTTAAATAGTACTAAGAGCCAATCAGGGCAGAGGAGCACAGGGCTGATAATCAGCCTCAGGAGGCTACTAATTAATTACTAGCTAGAACTGGCATAGGTAATAACATAAACCAGGAAGCATGTATAAAAATATAAATGAACCGGTTTAAATCATATGAGAGCTCCCCCGGAGATGAAGGATGTCCCTACACTCTCCTACATCTATGCCACTAGGATAATAACAGGGCATAGAAACTAAAGCACGCGCCTTGCTGCTAGTTCATGCCAGGATGCGGCGTACCGCTGCGGCTCGTGACACCAGGCTAAAATTTGCCAGCCCTCCCCTGCTTTAACCCCAACACCCACCGCACAGTGGTTGGGTGGAGCTGTAGTGCTTTCACCACTGGGTTGTTTTCTTATAGCGGGACTCACAGATGTCATGTGGGTATGATAACCCAAAGGAAATCCAGTTCCATGCTTAATTAGCCAGGGCTGAGACATTATTACAGGGGGGCCCCGATACTGCTGGTTTCTCTGTTATAGTATCACCAGCTCAATCTGTTATAGCCTAGAGTATTTCTCCAGGCAGTCCCATTTGGTTTGTCCCCAAAATTGTGCTGCTACTAGTCCTTGCTTTAAGCACTGGTGCCGTAAATACTTTTTCAGAGGGAGCATATGTTTTTTAAAATAAATGTTTATTTATTTATTTTTTTACACATGGCAAAGGTCCACTCTGATAAAAAAAAAAAACAGCCCTCAAGCACCTGCAAAAGATATGGCTACTGAAAGGCCTATGTTTGCAAGCCTCTTCCTTCGCCTGTTACACATCTCAATTGGTAAGAAGCTGCAAGTGTCTGATGCTATCAACGCTGCATACACACATGCATTATTTGTACGCTAGTGTGAATGGGCATACACAGTGTAAAATAGTATATTTGAGGCTGAAAGAAAGGAGGATGTTGCCATAAAGTATACAAGATAAGTGTCCCAGACAACAAAGTTTTTAATGCATTAGGAAACTGACAGAAACACGTAGGTTGAACAGAGTGAGTTGATAGATAACATGGATTTCAAAGGAAAAGAGCGCGTAAGAGGGTTTGGGGGTACAACCCGGGAGGTGCAGTATGGAGAAAGTAGAATTTCTACTCAACCATCTTGTCTGTTTCTAGGTCAGGTTCAGTCCCCATAGGATAGAGCTGCAGGATATGTAGTGTCAGAAGAGGTAAGCCATGTTTCTGTAATGGCAAGGAAGGTTGAGGGACGCAAGTTTATAATAAGTAGAACTTGTATTCCAAAGTGCACAGGAAAATTGGAGGGAGGATAGTGGTGATATGTGGAGATGCATCTTTGTCATGTGGCCTAGGATGCTGACAGTTGGGCTCAGTGAATCCAGCAGCCATACACTGATGGAAACAGCCCTTACAGTTCAGGTCAGTGGTCATCTGAACAAATATGGAAATATCAATGACAATTGAGCTCTGTAATTCGGGCACCTGAATGGAGATGGTAGTTCAGTGTATACTTAACACATCCATCTTTTTGGTATGATAACAGTCCTCAGCACTACAATGTCTTTCAACATTTACATTAGATAAATACAATGGGAAAATTAAATGGACAATAAAACAAAATAAGGTTAAAATGAATTCAAAAGAACATTGGCTTAACTGGCTCCTATACATGAAAAGTGAAAAAATGTATACATAACTGTACATGCAAATCATAGCCTAGGAATAGTAGTACAGTGATTACAAATTATAACAATACACAATTATGGACACATTCCGCCAGAACACCAAATAGCCACTTTGAAATAATCTTAAATAGTCACCAGTTTTAGCAAATTATCCAGATCTGATCACTTGAATCCCAACTGTATGTTAGGGCACCTGGAAACCTCACCTTCTGGGAACCAGATTTCAGAACATGGTACAATAAGTAAATACATTTTTTAAAGGTTACACAATAAGAAAAAAAAGTCTTCCCCTCCTCCCATGTTTCAGCAATATGTTGTATGTTCAGTAGATGAATGAAACTAAAAAGTACATCAAAATAGGGATCATTGTTCCCTGTGTAGATTAGTTGGTCTGTACACATCAGCTTTCAACTTTCAATGCCATGCCTAAGTGTTGTATTAATTTCAGTAAAATGATGAAGGTTCTCTTTTTCTGCATTTATCTGTAACTTAGCGTTTGTAGCAAAATATAGCATGTATCTTCCTCTGATTGACAAAGGCCTAAAATTATTTAAGGTCTCTAAAATTATGTAATAACGCCAATGTATAAAATACAATTTCTCTAAAAGAACACATGTTCACCAATGCACCTCTGTGTTACAGTACATTCACAAACGCTTGTAAGGTAAGAAAAACATATATTTTTTTTATTATTATTATTCACTGTTTGCAAATGGAAAATGGTATTAAATTATTGCAAATAAACTGGAAAAAATGGATAACCTCATTAACACAAGCATACTCAAGACGATTAACACAATTTATATCTTCACTTTACAGTTACACTTTTAATTGAAAATCTGGTAATGATATGCTGCTTTCTGACTAGTAAACAAATGAACATTTTAGATGATTTATCTACAGATGCTGATCAGTTGACCATGCAATAAGAGTTTAATATGTTTTTCCTCCTATTGTATGTGATGCAATTAGTACATATCATCAGGAAGATTTGCTTAGGCTATTAATTGTTAGTTAGCATGGTAGATATACACAACTTTCAGTAATGCTCTTATGATGCGGACAGCACTATGCACAATGTCTAATAAAAAGTATTACATCAGTTTTGTATTGCAAAATGAAGTGGCCGCAAATTGAAGTGTGTATAGGTCCTATAATATAGATCAACTCATTTAACATCTGAATACGATCATTTGGCTACTAGAAAAAGAAGAAGTAGCTGGAATAATGTATCCTATTGTGTGTATTCCAAAGAGATCCCAGTGTCTGATATCCAAGGCAGTGGCGCACACAGGGGCGCACCCCTCCGCTAAAAAAGTGCCCTGTATTGTATACAGCACCGCCGCGGACGCTTCTTTGACAGTGCCGCGGCTGCTGTATAGTACAGTGCTGCCTAAATAGAGCTGCTGCGCATGCGCGGCAGCTCTCTCCGTGCGCCTCTGCAAGGATGGAACTCCGCAGTCCAGAACTATAAGAAATGCACAAAGAAAAAATGGAAAGCCCTGGGATTAAAAACAACAGAAATAGTTTCACTTGCAAAGTAATTTACAGTGCTTATAAAAAAATAATTAGACCCTGTCAAAGGCATTACCTTTTGTCATATTACACCATGGAAAGTGGAATAAATTAAATCAAACCTTTTCCAGCATTGTTTACCTATTTCACCTTACAAAACTCAACTATTGAAAAAAAGGCAACAGTTCTGAAAATTATTAAAAATTAAAAACTAGAATGGCAGAATTGGAAGTGATCAGTCACCTGATTTAATACTTTGCAGAGCCCCCTTTTGCTGTAATTACAGCCATCAGTCTGTTTGGCTATGTCTCTACCAGCTTTGTGCACCTAGATTGGACCACACTTCCTTTTAGAATTGTTCAAGGTCAATCATATTTTGAGGTAAGCGGCAATGTTTTGCTCTCTTCAAGTCCATCCACAGATTGTATATTGTATTTAGAGCATTTTGGCAGTATGCTTAGGGTTATTGTTGTGCTGGAAGGGGAACTACCTGCAAATCTTCAGCTGTCTAGAAGAGGGGCACAGCTTTTCTAAAAGAATTTTGGTGTAGTTGGCAGCATCCACCTTCCTTTCAATCCTGACCAATCGCCCAGTTCTTATTGAAGAGAAACAGCTCCACAACATAATGTTGGCTCCACAATGTTTCACAGTAGGTATGGTGTGTTTTGAGTGGTATGCTGAGTTTGGAGCTCAGTACGAAAAGTTCTATTTTGGTCTCATCTGACCACACAACCTTTTGCTACATGGCATCAGAATCTTCCAAGCATAAACGAGTGTGGCACTTTTTCAGAAAAGGCTTCTTTCTTGCCACCTTACAATACAAGGCAACTTTGTGTATAGCTTGTGAGTTGCCATTGGCCTCTTGGTAGCTTCCCTGATCAATATCCTCTTGGCTCTGTTATCCAGTTGTAATCAATGGCCCAGTCTAGGCCCAATCTGTTTACAGTATTACTTCTTTGCTTGCTTGTTACTTTGCAAGTAATACTAATTCTATTACTCTTAAATAAATGCTACATTTTAATCCTAGTGCTTTCTATTTTCTTTATGTGCAGTTGTGACTGAAACGGTTGTTAAATTCAGTTGTTTGATGATGGCATCTTAGTCACCATCCAGCAATGCTTTGTGTACTTTCTATGATCCTGCAGTTGAGCCTGAGAACTGGATAGTGCTTTGAGATCTGGTCAGACATGTTTGGTTAAATTTGACATAGGTCTGACTCCTGGGAGGTTGGGCTAAGAAGCGGAGATGCACTGAGTATGGGCACATTAAGAAAGGAAATATAAAAAAATGTACTATACAATAGTTACACTATATAATGCATAGTATACTATGATAATATGGTATACATAATATATTATTGCATCTGCACATCTTAATGTACTTTGTATATGAGAGATTGGAGTTCTTTTGCACAGGAATGTTCCAGGGGTTTAATGTATTGCTTGGGGTTCCATTCAATGTTGAAATTCTCAGTACTACCAACTGGATCAGTTCATTATTTGGCTTGTCAGAGTTAACAGATGAGCTCTTCACTCACTAGGGGTTGACCCTGTCTGCCTCTCCCCAACAAAAATCATCAATGCAAATATGCAAAAGGGTATACACCAAAATTGCATGTTTATTATGGAACTGGAGACTGTTGAGTAAAATACAAGAGTGGGGGTATGGTAGTAGGTTGAAATAGAATAATAATACTGTTACTGTGTGATTTGGAACATTTACATATGTTGAATAGTAAATTGGGCTGTTCTACAGCATAATAGTGATCATTCACTACTGATGATTCTAACAAACAATGATAATGTGACAATACTAAACGAACCCTTACATGAATAATTATAGTAAATAAATAACAATATCACATAAAAATTCTCAATTCTATATATTGGCTAAACAAGGACTTTATGAGCTAGTGTTGTAGCCTAGGGGAGCCTAGTTTCCAGTCACTTAGAGTTCTCTAAGCACAAAATCATCAACATTACAGCCTTTCTCTATTCGCCTTTTCCATGTTATATCCAGATAGTATGGTGAAAAGTCTTAAAAGAGAGTTGGATACATCCAAGTCTCTGTTAAGCTTTACATCTGTAATAACACTAAATGGATCAGTGAAACTCACTGCCCAGTAGCAATGTGGTACATCACCTGAAGCCTCCAGTATCCTCTTTTATTCAATTCCCAGTTGTTGACTTACAGATGGACTCCCTATGCTGGCTAAGCTCACAATTAGGCTGTGCCTGGTCTAGCTATCTTCCCTTGCAGAGCAAACTCTCTGGATCCTGCCCCAATCCTGTTCCATTCTCAAGAGAGCAAGATGGTGTGCTACATGAGTATATACACATGTCTCTAATTCATCCCTAGGGGCCATGGTAACATGACTGTGACCTCGCAGAGCACTGTCTCTGGGTCATGCCCCAATCCTGTCCCATTGTGAAAAGGGCAAGATGATCATTCCACTTATTTATATACACACGTCTTTCACAGCATCCCTACAGGTCAAGGTGCAGAGAGATGTAGTTTTTACATCAGACAATAGAAGAGAACCATATCAATACCACGAGAACCACTTGGCGATACACTAGTATACACACAGTTGAAAGTACATAGATGACAGTTGGTGTTACACAACTTAAAGTAAGAGCAATAATATAATTGTGATATATTTTATAATTGACTATAATGGTATTAACTGTCAGCCTTCAAGGCCCTAGAGCTCCTTTGTTTGTCTGAGAAAATCCCATTTTTATACATCATAACCAAATTATTTTCTGTTTCAACTGTAGTATTACTAAACCAGAGAAGTAAAATGCAGTTACTGAAATATTCATCAATGTAATTTTTAAACTACATTGGTCTATATGTTTAAAAATATCATGCCAGTATATGTGCCAAAGATGATAGATTACATTAAAACACTCAAAGTAAGACTCAAAATTAATATATGGAATCATATCAGTCTTGAAGTATTTTAGGTATGCATGTATAGCATAGATGAAATAGAAATACTGTATTTCTTACTGTATCAATTATTAAAGGTTATGACCCAACACTGAAGGGCAGCATGTGAAAGGAATAAGGAATATGTAACTGGAGAAATGAAAGGCACAGACAGATTTGGAGAGCCTTTTGGTAGCTGAGAAACATAATACCCGACAACCATATTATTCACTGCTCCTCTCTTTCTTGATAGAGAACATTATTTTAGATTTCAGTGTATTTTGTTCATAAGATACTTCCTATAAGCCAAGACATTAGGAATTATGTTGTCTAAAAACTAATGAGCTTGAGCGATAAGTTGAATTTATTTCCCTATGTGGTTCTCTGAAATGTTTTCTTACCATTTATTTTCTACCAGTAGCATCTGCTTCTCATTATTTAGTTCTGAGATTTCATAGCAAGCTTCTGATAAACAAGTGGTAAAACTATTACTTGCATTTAACATTTGGTTTGTAAGTAATAACTCATGGAAAAGAATGTACTAGATAAGACTATTCCACGTATGGAGACATTCAATATCAAGGTATAGTTACTAGTAACAGCATAGATGGGGCACTCTATGCTCTGGATGTGGTATTGTTTTCTATGCCACTTCTGAACTTAAACTGTACTTTTGTGCATGGACATCTAGTTTATAAGCATGTTTCCCTTTGCTCTTGGATAATAGAGTAGCAGTGACCTGACAGACACTTTATAACAGATTTGTACAGGGCCTGTGGAAAGAAGCTCTATCTGTCATGTCTTAGCCTCGGGGTGCAGTAGTGTTCCAGCGGGATTAGGTAGAGACATCTGTAGTGAGCAGGCAGAATCAGATCTACTTGGCAGCATAGTACATTGATGGTTTGCGATTCTCAGGCCTTCCAATGGTGACATGACCCATTATTTTAGGGAGAGATAAGCTATGAGTCACAACCATGGAGGGTGTTCTTCCTGATTGTAAAGTATTGGCAGGTTAAAAAAAAACAATACTTGGCAGTTGAAGCTTGGCAGTAACATACATTCCTGTTTATATTAAAAGGTCACCACCAGTGGAGTTTTTACCATTTACTAAGGTCATTTAATATGCAGTGCAAACTTATTTCATTTTGTGTCCATAGACCAATCTAAAGAGGTGCACTTTGGAAATGTGTAGATGTCGTATTAAACGTTCAACTTAATGCATAGATGTACGGGTGCATAGTGAGGCACACAGCAACTTGTTGAAGTCGTATAATTGGATGAACGAAAGTAAATTGGTTTAATATTGGTTTGCCGTGCGTATTGCAAAGCGTACGCCACATGTTACGTGGCGTGGTGCGTTCGCACGGTAAAATACGCACGCACACACTCGCATTACAACAGTTAGTTATTTATATAATTTCATATTGGTTCTGTTACACTGTAATTCAGGAGCAGATAGTATTCGGTTTATTATTAGTCTATATATATATATATATATATATATATATATATATATATATATATATATACATATATTTTTATATATATATATATATATATATATATATATATATATATATAGTGATTATATGTACATTGTAGTGTTATTAAAGGTTTAGGTAATAGGAAAGGTGTTATGCCTGATATCATATTGAAGCCCTAATCATCAGCAGCTGTCCGGTGCAGTCGGCGAAGAGATCGCACATTGCATACTTTAGTTATTGATATTAGAGAGTAAACCTTTGTATGATACTGGCTATGAAAAGGAGCAGACCCCCTGGAGAGAAGACCCCCACCTTTGGATTCCTTAGATTGAATCAACCTATTACCTGTCTGGCCTGGACCCACCCAACGTCTGGAACAATCTACGTCATCTCTATTGTTCACAATGAAACACTGACTGTATATATATTAGCTGCATCTCACTGGGGCCTCAGTCAACTCTGACACAATATTCTATACAGAATATTGTCTATCGGGTCCCGTGGTTGCGCAGAGTGCGCAAGCGATTGCATTGGTATGTACTTATCTTTTGGTATTGGCTGTGCTGTACTGTACTTTATCATAATATAATAATGTATTGAAATTGTTGTACATCTGCTAAAATAAATCACTTTGTGCTTTGGACACACATTCAATTGATTGGGCAATGCTTATTTTAAAACGATATAATTACTTTAATAAACTAGAAAGAGGGTTCATACTGTACATTGACCATTTTGTGCTTCATAAATTTTCTCCATTATGAAAGTGCTTGAACCCTGGGAAAAAAAGGAGGAGAGCTCGATGAAGTACTGCCTGGTTATCCTACCCCTTCTCAGCTGCCTGTCTATTAGTTTGTGCAGATTTCTGTGAATTATAGAGCTACACCTTATTTATGTTTGACATTAATACCTCTGTAATAGCTATAAAAACATTATTTTTTGTACATATTGCTATAAAACAACAAGAATTATTTAAGTTATATTGTTGTTACAGAGAAAATACAAATATCATTAGTCAAAATGAATAAGGTGAGGTGGGATGCATTTTCTAACATTTTTTATAGAATTGTAGGGAAACTTGGATATAAATCCCTATTTTGCATTTCCTTTACTACACTAAATTTTACAGACAATACAAATAGTATTGCAGCATCCCTTTCCCTAGCACACCGAAAGGGGTGGTGGAATGTTCTCTCTCTCTCTCTCTCTCTCTCTCTCTCTTCAGTGCCTCCACCCAAGTCTTCTACACAGTATTATGGGATGCAGACTGTGACTGAATCTACCAAGGGTTGACTCAGGAAGCCCCTTGTACCCGACCACACTAATGCTTTAAATAATAATGTATCTCGCACTGTGGTTGCAAAAAATCAACTGGGTGTTTACTTGGGGGGAAATAAATGGGGTATGCAGTTTTAAATATAGGGAAGTAAAGAACGGTATAAATGGGACAGCGGGAAAAATATTAATCAAAGGCAACAGTACAGTAATAACTAAACAACAAGATGGCAGCCACACATACGTTCACTGGCACCCCCAAACTCTCCCACAATGCACCCAATATAAATCAACAATAATCACAATCCTGCCAATAGTTTGTGAGGTTAACTAATTAACATTGGTGCACTTGTTTTAAAACTAGTAACTTTCATTATATCTCTGACAGGTACTACAGTCTCTGATATATGTGCAGCATTAATAGTGTCACAGTGTTTGGTGTGTTTTTACTTAACTCTCTCCTTTTGATTGAAGATGTGGGTCTTAGCCACTGTTGGGTTGTGGACTAACTGCAAGCCTGAATCTTGCTAGCTGGTCCTCTCTGCTCAGACGCAATTCGCTAATAGTGAGAGTCCCCCCTCTCCACACATAGGCTCACTTTGCTGTGTTATCTCCCTCAGGCTGCTTAGGCGGCTTGATAGTGGATTTTCTGTAGTGATCCAGCTACAAGACCTCTCTATGCAAATCTACAACCAGCTTCTTTTTTCATAGCTTGGGCATCCCTCTCTTCTCTCATCCCTCTGTTTCTCTGTACATTCAGTCATTTCGGCAGATTCTGCTTTCCACACACACCTCACTGCTTCTCATGTTGCTGCTTCCTCTCTCAGACCCCCAGAACCTCTTCCTGTCAGCTTTTTCCTTCTTGCCTCTCTCTATTCTCCTACAGACTCTCTGGTATGACTGGCCTCTGCTTCACCCTGCATTTCCATAGCAACCTCAGCACTTGGTTGCTCAGTATAAGCCAGCCTGGTTACAGTATGTATATATTTTCTTTCAAGATTGGATAATCCTATGTCACTCCCATAAATAAAACGTATGTGTGGAGAGAAGCCATAGCTCAAAATTGTTTACTTACATTTCTAACGTTACTATATGAAAATGTAAAAAATCTTGAACTAAACTGAACTATTTTACCCTTGTCGAACACGCAACGTGCCTTTCCATACAGTACATAATGTACTGTACATATATTGTACATATACTGCTCTCACAAAAGTGATCGATAATCTACTTACTGCAAAGTCTAAGGGTCATTTCTCCATACTCATTCTCCTGGACCTCTCTGCTGCTTTTGACACTGCTGATCAACCTCTTCTTCTACACACACTTTAGTGTACCTCTGGCACATCCTCCTCTCCACTCCTACTATCAGTTGAGGTCCCACAAGGCTCTGTTCTTGGCCCATACATTTTACATTGTACACCCCACACTTCAATCCATCCTAAATGCTGCTGCAAGGCTGATCTTCCTCTCTCACCACTTCACATCTGCTGCACCACTTTGCAAATCCCTACACTGGCTCCCTGTGTCTTCCAGAAGCCAATTCAAATTACTCATCATTACCTTAAAAGCCCTCAACAACACCAACCCTTCATACATCTCAAATCTCATTTCAAAATGCTCTCCCTCTTGCTCTCATATATCTGCCTCTGACCTGCAACTTGTCTCATCTCTGGTAACCACCTCTCACTTACGGCTACAATACGTCTCTCGTGCTGCTCCCCACTTATGGAATTCCTTACCATGCCCAATCAGGCTTTCCCACAGCCTTCAAATCTTTAGTTGTTCTCTAAAAACCCATCTGTTCTTTAAAGCTTACATTTTCCTTGATGATTTCTTCATAGTAATACACCCTCACAGCTGTCTCAATTTCCACTCTAAACCACACTTGCACCTTTTGTTTAAGCTGTGCCCTCTTCCACTTAGGATGTAAGCTCTCTAATGAGCAGGGTCCTTCATACCATTTATTTTCATGTCTGCATTTATTTTGTCTGCTTTGTATGTCCTTGTTTTATGTATGTCCTGTTCTCCCTACTGTATGGCGCTGCAGGGCACTGTGGTACCTTACAAATCTACAATAATAATAATAATAATACATAAGAGCAACTGAGTGCATGTTAAAATGGTGTTTTTTTTCAATATATTCATCATAGAAAAGTTGCCTTATTAGAAAGCAATCCTGATCTTTCAATCAGAGATGCTCAAGCATTTGTAAGTAAATATGCAAAATATTTTAAAAAGAATTCCAAGAAATTTTGCAAGTTTGAATTTACTCGAACCTTGCTCAAATCTTTCAGTGTTGTTGAAAAAGTTTTGAATCTGTTCAAGCATGTTATTGATGTTTTAACATGTTTTAATGTATATATTCTTTTATACCCACTCTGGCAGACGCACCACCCACCATTTCCTTTCAGTAAGAAAAGTAACCGGTTATATTCATAAAAGGTCTGTAACTAAATATAACACACCAGAGCCCCATTAAAAATACACATTGATGTGTAAGCACCATTAGTCCTCAAATACCTATATAACACATGGCAAGTACTTAAAAAGTTGCTTGACACTGACACCAACAACGTATATGGCTTGTGCAAACAAAACTTCTTAATTTATAATATTAGATGTCTAAAACTGGTGGCTTTAAAACAAAAATGCAAAAAAGATATATATATATATATATATATATATATATATATATACTGCACGCCCAAAAGCAACTTGCAGCAAAAACATTTTAAGCTGCAGATTGAAGAGGTTACACTTTTGCTGCTATAAACCCCTTAAATACACCTTAAGTACTACACAATAAATATATAAAATAAAGACACGACACAAGATTTGTTGGCAAATAATAGATCACAGTTTATTGAATATAAAATGGTGGTGGAGAAGGCAAATTGCGAGACGGCACAACCAATAGCAATAACCAAACAGTGTATGGCCATCTGGCACTAACCCCTGGTCCCAGGACAAAATCCTTTACGATTGTCCGGTGCTAAATCTGGCGTCAGAGTGACTACGCCTCCTCTGGACTCACAATACCGTGCCTATCCAGGGAAGGTCAAGAGATCCCCCTCACAAGGGTACCAAGAGCCAAAGTACTTCAAAGAGGGCAGTGACCTGCGGTAGCACCGTATGAACTGGTCGCTGTCTCACAAATGCCTTTCTGCTGACTGTACCTGCTCTGTATCGAAAGGAAGGAAAAAATAGTTAGACCTAATATGCATACATATAAAACTGATGGGAGGGAGGGAATTCCAGCAGAGAAAGATGACCTACAATATTTTGGGAGGAGCTATATACTATCCTCAAGAACACTCCCATGGACGTCCTATTGGTTTGGATCTGCAGTGGACTTAACCCTATCACCCGTGTTTAAAGTCACTTAACTTATAGCTTCGCTTGTCATTCTACATACTATAATCTAGATTGTACAAAAAAACAAAAAACTCTAGCATGAAAGGATAATTATATCTATAAACATTAAATTTACCTGAACTAAATCAAGAAGATATACAACAGCCGTGGTCCCTTATTGCTGTGGGAAAATGGATGGAGGTAGCAAAACACATAAAAATAAGCAAAAAAAAGCCTGCCCCAGGCAACTCTATAGCCTAATACAATCAAATATTTCAGTTGGAGCTCACACAGGGTTTTATTAAATTTGTAAACTCGATTTCAGCCTCAGAGTCTATAGCCCCATATACCTCAGAGGCTCATGTTGCAATATGTAAAAAGCCAAATGAGTTGTAAAAATTACAGACCTGTCTTATTATTAATTGTAAACACAATAGTCCATGCAAATTATTTTGCCCAATAGAACAAAACCTTTCCTTGCATGCTTGATTGGAGCTGGCAGGTATGCTTTGTTTTGATCTGGGAGGCTAGAGATAACACATATAAGCTATTAAACCCCATCCAATATCTGCAAGCTAGTGGAGAGGAAGTTTCAGTTTTGTCTGTGGATGCAGAAATATTTATTCATAGAATAAACTTGGGCTTTCTGAAAGCAATACACAAAAAATATGGTTGCAACATAACTCACTAAATGAAATCCCAACACTGTTCAGTGAGCCATCTGCTATGTCTGTATTAATGGAAGGCCATCAACCCCATTAACAAGACATAATAGCACATGCCAAAGCTACTGTTATCACTGATTATATTCATCATGTGCATGTTGACTATAGCTTGCACCATCAAATAAAATGCCACCATGAAAATAAAAAATCACCATCATAAAGTTACACTTTTCTCCAACAATCAATTGGTTTTTATAACGAAAACGCTCATTTCACACCCAACCTACTGAAAGAATTTAAATCATTTACAAAAGTGGCACTTCAAAGTCAACCAAACTAAATCTGAGACATGTTATATCACTGTCCAATAGAATCAAATATATCAACTCAGACCAAACTTTCTTTTTTCATGGCAACATATATTTTACTGACCTGGAATTCAGAATCCAGATACATTCTTATTTTGTAACCATATTCAGAGCCAAATTAAGGGCCATATGAAAATTATAAATGTCCTATTGTGAGAAGCGTCGTCCCACGGGAGGTGTGACCAGTGATCTGTGGGTGTGGCCAGCTGTGTGTGGGCATGACCAAAGCTTGCACTTCCCTCCAACCACCTACAACTCCCTCCCATTTTCCCTTATATACTGAGTGTACCACTAACTGGTTCACACAGCATGTATGTAAAGTGAAGAGAGAGAATACATCCCAACTGTCCCTCATTCTGGTACAAGCTCATGGCTAATCAGGATAGTCCCCTAAAATCAGAACTATCCTGATGGAATTGGGATAGTTGAGAGTTAAAGGTATGTTATTTACTCACCATTGAAGACAAACAAACAATGGTTGATTATTTTTATTTCTAAAATACTTTAGCAGAAACATAAATGAAAAATTCAGATTTTCAGTACAGGGTGCTGAAAATTTTGAAAAATAAATAAAAAAATAAAACTTGAATCTATGCATAAATAGATATAAATACAATGTATATTGTATGTATCTATTTTGATCCTAATATATAAACATTCACTGCCACTTTATTGGGAAACTCTATGCATAAAATCATGCAAACATCAGGGGCTGCCTGGACTGGGGGGCAGGGGGCCTTTGCTCCATGGGACACTACCCTAGTGGGCAACCTTGGGCTGGGTCACTGGGCCAACTGCATTTTTTTAAAAAATGTTCCTAATAGGCTGCTGAGTCGAGTCTTGCCCCCCTACCCCCCCCCCCCCCCCCGAGTTAAAATTTACCAGCACTCCTCTGGCAGACAAAATCAAAAATTACAATACCAAACACCAGAATAGAATAGAAATGTGATCTAAGTGACTTTTACTGTGGAATGATTGTTGGTGCCTTACAGGTTGTTACAGTATCTCAGAACCTGCTGATCTCTAGAGTTTACAGAAAACGGTGTCCAAAGCCAAAGCGACAGTTCTGTGGGTGGAAACGCCTTGTAAATGAGAGATGTCATAAGAGAATGGCCAACCTGGCTCAAGGTGACAGGCAGGAGACAGTAACTCAATTAATCATGGGTGATATGCAGAAGAACATCTCTGAATACACAGCACATCCAACCTTGAAGTGGATATGCTACAGCAGCAAAAGACCACACAGCACCCTTGTGTCCACCACACAATACACAGCACCCTTGTCACTGCCACACAATACAGAGGGCAACCTTATGACCACCATACGACACATATCACCTTTGTCACTGCCACACAATACAGAGGGCAAACTTGTGACCACCACACAATTCAGAGGGCAACCTTATCAATGTCACCCAATACAGTGGGTTGCCATGAGACCTCCACCCAATACAGAGAGCAAAATATGATTTTCATTGATACAAACAAACTGTGCAGTTCATGTGTGAGAACGTGATTATCAGCTGTTGGCCATTTTCAAACCTTCTAACACCCCAAATAGCCAAAGGGGAATGCATAAAATTTGTTATATATAACTTTTCTTTCTTCAAGTGTTCATACATCTGAGCAGACTTCAACATACAAATAGTACAATACAAATAGTTAAACGCAGTTAACTGTCAGTGGTACCAGGGTTTAACCTCCATTGAAAAAGTTGGTAATCTTGTTGCAAGAAAAGGACCGAATCCCTATGTTAATCCACATGGGCCAGCACAAGTCACACAGCATGAGTCACACACAGCCACTGTAGGCCCATCTGCCACTGCACTCTGGAACAGGCAGCCTCACGATTGGCTGCCTGCTGTTCTCCAATGATAGTACCGCCCCCTGGCAACCAGGAAAGCCACCAGCGGTTCACATCCCACACGACTCATTAACCATTAACCTGAAACCACCCTCCCCCCCTCCCTGAGCCAAGTACCTTCACAAAAAAACTAAATGTTCTCCTGGCTGGCCTGGGCCTATTAATGTGAAGATGCCTGGAGAATCAGCCCCTTCTGGCCCATTGTTAATCAGGCCCTAACCATATCCCACTTTTTGAAAAAATCAAGAAGATTTATTTATTTGCAAAGCAATAGAGTGTTCTGTGGTGCAGGACATCTAAACATACCTAAAATAGGGGCATATAACATAGACAAATAAATTCAGATGGGTAGGTAGGCTGAGACAAGATAAGTAAGCATTGTTTAGAACAGAGCTTGGGTCAGTAGTAAGGGTGTACCAGTGTGAGTAGTGGCAGTTGGCTATTTCATGTGGAAATACCAGACACTCGACTCTCTGCAATTAGGCTTACATCCCAAATATTCCACTGAAACTGCTGTCACAACTTCTTTCAAGATTGGATAATCCCATGTCACTCCCATAAAATACAACCTATATGTGGAGAGAAGCCATAGCTCAAAATAGTTTACATTCACTTTGCTGACATCGCTACAAAAACATGTAAAAAATCTTGAACTATACTTAACTTTTTTACACTTTTCGCACACACAACGTGCCTTTCCATACAGTACATAATGTATTGTACATATACTGCTCTCACAAAAGTAATTGATGATCTACTTACTGCAACATCTAAGGGTCATTTCTCCATACTAATTCTCCTAGACCTCTCTGCTGTTTTTGATACTGTTGATCACCCTCTTCTTCTATACACCCTATACTCCTTTGGCCTTCATGACACAATTCTTTCCTGTTTCACATTATACATATTGAATTGCTCCTTTACTATTTCTACCTCTGCCACATCCTCCCCTCCATTATCTGCTGGGGTCCCACAAGGCTCTGTTCTTGGCCCTTTACTTTTTTTCATTGTACACCTCTTCTCTTATGGTACCAATCCTGCCTCAAAAACCACCTCTACACTGATGAGACCCAAATCTTTATCTCTTCCCTTGACCTCTGCTCTTCTGCGCTATTTCGTGTAATCAGCTGTCTTTCTGCTATCTCCACATAGATGTCCCAATGCTACCTAAAATTTAACATGTACAAAACAGAGCTTATCATTTTACCCCCTGCCAGAATCACCACTTCTCAAATTTTCCTCACTCTCCCAAGCCCGCTGCCTTGATGTCACACTTGACTCTGCCCTCTGCTTTATTTCTCACATGCAGACACTCCCCAGTCTTGTTAATACCACCATAAAAAGAGAAAATGCCCTTTTCTTGCTCAACTATTATCCATTCTCTCATCATATCCTGTCTTGACTATTGCAACCTCCTGCTATATGGCATTCCCGACACCCATCTATCCACACTTCAATCCATCCGAAATGTTTCTGCAAGACTGATATTCCTCTCTCACCACTACATATCTGCTGCCCCACTTCAAATTACTTTCATTTACCTACAAAGTCCTCAACAACACCACCCCTTCATACATCTCAGATCTCAAATAAAAATACTATCCTTCCTGCCCTCTTAGATCTGCCTCGGACCTGCACCTTGTCTCGCCTCTACTAAACTAACCACCACCTCTCACCCCGTCTATATTACTTCTCCCGTGCTTCTATCCGCCCGTGAAATTCCCTACCATGGCCAATCAGACTTTTCCACAGTCTTCAAATCTTTAGACCCTTCTATTTTTTAGAGCTAACCTTGTCCCCAATAATGCCATTCACACTAATGCACCCTTGCAACTGTCCCAATCTCCACTCTGAGCCACGTTTATTCCTTTCGTTTCAGCTGTGCTCTCTTCCACTTAGAATATAAGCTCTTTAATGAGCAGAGTTCTCTATACCCTTTGTTTCATTTCTAGATTTATTTTGTCTATCTTGCATGTCCCTGTGTAATGTATCTCCTGCTTTCCCTACTGTATAGCTCTGCGGAGCACTGTGACACTTTGCAAATGTAAGATAATAATAATAATAATAATAATAATAATAATAATAATAATAATAATAATAATTCACCAAAAGAAGAGGTATACAGTGAGAGAAGTATAAGTGCTGAGAACATAGCCTTAATTTAGAACTAATTTACACACTTTCTAACATTGTATACTTAATATGGATAACTTGCATACATCTTGAGAGCGATCAATACAAATGCAGCTTTAAAAGTAAAGTATACATCAGCAAGGTGAATGTCTAATTTGAGGTGTCCAGAAGAACTTTTATCTAAAAGCATTAATGCATTTATTCAGTAGTCTGTGACTTTAAAGGCATTTTTTTTTTGTTTATAACATTTTTACATTACTTGGTCTGGCAAAGTGAAAAATGCATTGAAAGCAAAAGAAATAGCATATCTTGGCACTGTGGCTTAAGTAGATTTCCTATTCATTGAACAGATAAATGAAGCTGGTGCGATGTGTTGTAAAAAGTGTTGTCTTGACTGCTACTCTATTACCTTGTGATATCCTACAAGGGAAATAGTCTATCACAGGTACCTACTGTCAAATCCAGTTTCCAGCCAGGATGCCATACCCCCTGCATAGACTTAAATGTAGCAGTTTGGCGATCATCAATTTATTTTATATGTAAAAATCAAATAGAAATAGACAGTTTGTGAGAAGTAATTTCTTTCACAGTCAGTGACTGACAACATACACGCAGTAAAGCACCTTATGCAAACAGTTAAAGAATTTACACAAGATGTTTTCTTATGAGTTTGGCCATATAAACAATGGGGGGAGCTCTTAACTACACAGGGGGCTAAAACATCCTTGATACACTATCACAGCTGAATAAATAACTTTCCTAAACAACTGTGATTGCATAGCCATCTCTAAATTACTCTGTAAACCCAGACTTATTATGCTGTTGCTATTTGTATTAGCTGAAATATGTTTTGCTTGCTATTGACGGGGTGCAGAAAACCATTACAATGTGATTTATAATTTATTCTCTCTAAAGGTTTTCAGTATCTGGTAACTGGGCAAATATTGCAGCATCTACACTGAAAACGCTGTAATCCCTAATAATGATCATCTTGAAATCAAGATTAGCATTATTGTGCATGGTGGAATATGTAGCTGCAGGATCAGCCTGTGAATGTCCATGCTTGGCTCTTTTTTTTAACCCTGAAGAAAGTCTTTTTGAGAACAGACAGAGAGAATCTAAGGTCATTAGTGGTAATTGCATATTTGCATTATCTTAGAAACAAAATGCATTTTCATGTATTACTGTTTATAACCTTGTGAGAACAGTAGCTAAAAGTCATTGACAAAAGACAATACCACAGTGAAAATTCTGTATCGTGCTGTCACGTGTCTATGGATTTGAGCGACAGGAATATATCTTCTGGTAGAAGTAAAAGTAGCCATTTCAGGCACATTTCTTGTGAGAGCGCGTTAGGCACATAAATGCACCTAATTATTCATCCACTTCTTCATTTTGCAGACTAATACTATTTAAATAGGGGTGAAAAAAGTTGCATTTAGAGAGGTTATCAAGCGACAGCACAGCATTTTTCTCCCTGCATCAGGGCTACACTTTTAAGGCTATCCAAGTGTTCTGGAAATGTGGAACACTTTGGGAAAAATTCCACTAGGAAAACATGAATTTTCATTGTAAAATGTGGATGAGGAATATATACTGCTGAACGGTTTTGAGAATTTAGCTAGACTCTTGAAGGCTATTTTTAAAGGTTATTTTTGTACCAGCAGACGTTGATAGTACTGAAAGAATACTGCAGGAAGCCACACATGAAGCATTATATAATATAGAAAAAGTATAGCGTGACAGTTGCAAGTAATATCAATTACTGTGATAGCTGAAGTCGCCATGTCCCCAGCACATTTGTGAATTTGGATAAAAACAGAATCATTTTCACATGACTATTGACGCACGTGTTAATGCTGCGTTGCTGGGAATAGATCTAGGTTTGAAGAGGCAAAATTATAAATGTTCTCCAAAAATAGCAACAGTGCAATTACTATGACTGAAAGTGTGGAGTCAATAAGAAAATAGCTTATGCACACAGCATCCACTATCTTAATTAGCCAAATGTTTCCTCGCAAGCAACACACATGCACTCCTATTTTTCAAAGCATCTCAATATTTTGAACAAATTATTCCTTCATGGACACAGTCAATAAGATAAGAATGGTTTAATGGCTTGGCAAAGTGAATTAAGGTTTTGCAGCTCTGTATAAAAGAGGAATCAATGGAAAAGAGAATAAATGACCATATCGCTGACATTTTACCACCGCGGCCATAGGTTAAAGGTTAATGGTCCTCAGACTGAGAAAGGATTTGGGTTAAATGGGCAATAACAATGTACAATCATGCGTCTGCTAACATTTTAAATTGCACTAAAATTAAAAAAACTTACATTATTTTTATAAAGACAGTTATCAACATAATTAGACATTGTCTTATAGCTGGTATATTGTTCTTTGGTCATTATTCTTGACACTAGTTGACAACTGGGATACTATTTAATCCATTACGTTTTTGCAAATGATGAGATCAGGTGTAAGAAAATAATTATGCTGTGACTGGTAAACTATACATTACTGGATATATTTTGAGTGTAATACTCTTATTTTGATTACATAGAACACCATATCATCTCTTTGTCAAATAATTTGCTAAATCTATTGTCACCAAGTTAATTTATTTATCACAAATACAACAGTACCAGTAATAAACAATTACATTGGCTAAATCTGGCACAAATAACAGGATAAGCCGTAAACATTACTTTGAACCTCTGTGCATAAATTGTTTTTGCAATAAAGGTGAGTGAATCTCCGGAGGTTTGATAGTCAATAGTTATAGCTATTTTCATCAACTTGCTCCAAAAACTTTTCTTTGTAGTTCAAACGAAAAAAGTAATTTACAAAGCATTTTTTGTAACAAGTTATACAAGTTGTTTCTGTTCTACATTTGTTAAATCTGTTGTTTATTTTCCTTTTAGTTATATACAATTTGTTTGTTCAAAATGACTTTTTTAGACAATGTTTTTCCAAGTTCAAATATTTACTGCCGCTAGAGAAAATCTTAAATGTTTCATGGCAGTATTGCTATTCATGTAAACTCAAAATTTTATGAAATGTTTCTCTCATCTCTAGTTTTCAATACCTAAAGTTCTTTAATTTGTGCTGCTATTTTTTTTCAAATCTGTGTATAGCACATTACCTAAGTATGGCACACCAAACATACATTTAAGAGCTCTTGACCAGAAAATTAAGAGCTCTCGAACAGAAAGTTAGTAGAGTAGAGAATGCTCTGTCCTCAGTTACTTACTACAGAACCTAGAACTGTTAGCATAAGAGCCTCTTATATTGTATGTGACTGTGGAATTAAACTGGTACATTACATATTTTATGCCTTGTCAGCAAAATTGATAGGAACAAATGTAGAGACCCAAAAACTAAAAATATATGTAAAATAATATAATATTTTATATATATTTAAAACAGTGCTGCTTTAAGATATAACTGGGCAGAAGACAAAGGTCTCAGAGGAGTTTTAGTTTGATTTAAAGTTTGGTTTAGGTTAGGTTTTGATTAGCAATTGTAAACATGTTAGCATAGACTCTGATTTAGGACTCTAGGTCATCTTTAGGTCTAAGGTTGAATCTTGGTGGAGGTTCAAAATTAGGGTAATGTAAGGGTGCGAATTAAGACTATTAAATATTTTTATCATTTTAAATTTGATCTTAAGACCCCCTAATTCAAGCAACTCATTTGAGAAATGTTTCATTATTTAAAGCAAGATGTGTCTTCATTGTCTACTTTGCCATACATTAACATTTTTTTGATTCTTAAAAACTATTAGAAAACTATAACATTTTGTACATTTGTACATTTTGTCCTTTGCATCCATTGAATAAGTAAAACAAAATCATGAACATAACCTTTATGCTTCTCTGGCTATTAATGAACAAGAGAAGTATTGTACCTAAGTAAATTTCCAAACGACAAACAGGAGGAAGAGGAGAAGTTCATATCAATTCTCTCTTGCACTAATCTGTTAACAATATCTTCCAAGGCTTAGGTTACCAAAGTGTGCGCTGCGGTTTCCAGGGGTGCCGCGGCGCTGTCACAGAGGTGCCATGGCCAAGAAGAGAAAAAAAGAAATCTTACCAATGGCGCCCGGGACCCAGCATCCTCCTCTCTCTTTGCTTCTCACTTAATGTCGGGTGTGACGTCATCACGTCCAACATTTACTTACAAGCGGCAGGAGAGAGGATGCTGGGTCCCAAGTTTGGATTTATTAACAGAGCTTCACTACTGGGTACCCCTGCATCTGTTTCTAGTACCAAGTTACTAATACTCCTCCATTTTGTCTAAATGCATCTTTCCTTGCAGCTGCACTACTAGAATTTATATTAGTTTTCCGGTTTAGACCCGTCATTTTTCATCTCACTAGTGAAATTTTCGTCAACATTTACTAAAACACTGGTAATTTGTTTTACAATTTCTTTGTTACTATTCATTTGTCTTTGTTTTGCATTGATTTGATTTGCAATCACATGACTACTACATTCTTCACGGCGTGCAACAGTCAGTTGCCTTTTTTCACTGGTAGCATGTTCAAATGTTGTGTTTGAACATGTGTTGCTTTAGTAAACAGGGCATAATATGTGCATACCTATATGAAATATGTGTGTATATATACATATATATATAACATTTCAATTATATTAATAGAAATATATGAAGTATTTACTGAAATATATTTGAAATTACCTGGATTTATGCATAAATTGGTCATAAATTGTCATCTGATCTTCATCTAAATCACAAGAATAGACAAATATAGTCTGCTTAAACTAATAACACACAAACAATGATAAGCTTTAATGTCTTTATTTAACGCACAATGTATTCTTGTTATATATCCTTCCTAATGATTTATCCTTCTGTTATTTATTATTTGTAAATACAAATATATTGCTCAGGCATCCTTTTCAATAAAAGTCAATCCTTCAACAAGCCTTTAGCGAAACGAGTGTCGTATCGGACGCCGCGCTCGCTGTTCCATGTACTCAGACCCATAAGACTTTAATATAATAATCGATCCAGACTATTTAAAAAATAATTGAAAGTGTGTGACATCCATGTAAAAAAGAGGCTCACGTATAATATTAATATTAGGGTGCACAAGACTGTTAAAAGACTGCTTAAAACTGAGATGTACCTGCATGATATAGAATAAAAAAGGAATAGCTCTATTTTCACTGTGTTATAAAGAAACATCTGAGCACACCAATTATGTAGATGTTGATATATGGATTTGGATTCTGAGGGATTCTTTCTCAGTATATGTGGACCTTAAGAAAACTACATTATTAGGGATATTTACGATAGTATCAGTATATATATATATATATATATATATATATATATATAATTGATTATATGGTGAAAGAAGAAATCCCCAATAGAAAATTAAAAGCAGGATCGATTTACTAAGGGTCGCTTATTGACTTTTATTGAAAAGGGTGTCTGAGCAATATATTTGTATTTACAAACAATAGGTAACAAAAGGATAAATCATTAGGAAGGATATTTAACAAGAGTTATTATTTTTCGGAACAGTGTCACGGTTGGCAGCACAGTATTGCCTATTTTAACAGAAATCCATTTTGGTCATTATTTGGTATCCACATTTAATATTTTGCTACAAGTTTCTTTAATTTGGAAAATTAAGAAAATTCAATATAATTTGCCTTGATTTTAACAGATTATAATAAAGATTGAGATTTTAATATATTTTTATTGTCATTTGAGTGCCTCAAGAAGAACACACTCTCTTTTTTTTCTTTCCTATTATATGATCAAGTAATGTGTGTGGGTGCAACCTCCCTTTGTATATAATATAACTTGTATAATAACATATACCTTTGGATTTGTATTAATACAGGGAGTTCTAATGACTTACTTGGTGCAGTGAGCTATATCTACTTATGCAATTTGAGTGTCTTCCACTTTCAGTATCGCTGACCCAATGAGGGTATTTTGCTTTTTAAAGCTTTGCTTTACGATAGTTTCTGCTAACAAAAACATTCTAAAGTAACAAATTTTATAAAAGCTCCTAAAAGCCAACTAGTTAATTTCAGCTTTTAAAGGTGTTCTACTACATGTTTATGCTATGGCATTAGTCTGCTTCAGTGCATTGTGCACACTATACTTTAATAATCAGTATTTAAAAAGGGAACAAACAGTGCTTTTAGCCAAATCATTAAGCTGTCACCATACCATTAGGCGAAACTATAATATTTTTTTTTGCAAAGTTTTACCTATGGAGATAAAAGCAGAAGAAAGAATTTATAATTTTTTTCCTTCAAATAAATACATTTTTCAAGTGTACATTCTAAAAGTATGACTGAGAAAATAACCTCCAGGGTTTTGTTGATGCTGAAACTGCGCTGCAGTTTGTCAGTACGTTTGAGCAATGCTTGTGAAGCATGGTTTCAGCTTGGCACGATTGCACTGATAAAAGACCTTGGATGTAAAGAGCTATCGTCAGCCTAAAGAGAGCAACCAGTCCGCTTTTCTTCTTGTTGCTTAAGCTATTTAGAATTTATTATTCCTGTCTGCTGTCTGCCCTCCCTGGGCTCTTTACATTTTCAAGGAGAAAGTCTGGAGCCTGCACCCATAATCCTACAGAATACAATGCTTTAGAGAGCAGTACCACAAAGAACAGATTAATGGTCTGGGCATTCAAAAAAAATACCTTGAGTGTTTAAGTTGTTATCTCACAATATTTTGCAGACATTTAAAGAAAAAAATGTAGAACTACAGTTTAATATCAAAATGCAACCTTTAACTATTTACAAGGGCAGTAGTATGATTATATATATATATATATATATATATATATATATATATATACACACATATACACTCAGTGTCCACTTTATTAGGTACACCTTTCTAGTATTGGGAAGGACTTGCCTTTGCCTACATTCTTACTGGCCCGGTCAAAGTCACTTACATCGTATTTCGGTTATATTCTGGTGTTTGGTGTGAAAAACATCTGAACCCCGTGGCCATGTGTGCATGCTTCTATACATTGAATTCCTGCCACATGATTTGCTGATTAGATATTTGCATTAATGAGCAGGTGTACAGGACCACTGAGTGAATGTAATATAACTATTTATGGGACTTGGAAATATTAAATATGGTAAAGGAGCACGAGCGTAAACATATGCAATATCAGTGGTTTGCACAGGAGTCATGAGTTCAATTCTTGAGCAGAACCTTATATATGTGAAGTTTGTATGATGTTGTCCCTGTGTTTGCGTAGGTTTACTCCTGGTGCTCCAGTTTCCTCCCACACTCCCAAAGCATAGTGGTAGGTTAATAACCTCTGACAAAGTTAACCCTAGTGTGTATGGGTGTTTGGGAATTTAGAGTGTAAGCTTAAATGGGACAGGAACTAATGTGAATGACATATATTCTTTGTACAGCACTGCATATTTGGTGGTTCTGTATAAATATATGGTGATGTTAATGACGAGGAATTATTGTTTGACATTTTAAACAATAAGTAAATACTGCATAAATAGCTCTAAGCTAATTCAAAGAGCTGCAACATGCATTTAGGCATTAGGACAGATATTCAAACATGAAGTGAGGAGAAACCAGTTTTCTCATGTTGCAATTTAGGCAGTGAAGGTAGTTCATGTGGATCAGGGCTGGTCTTCCAAACAGATAAACAAGATAGCAGCAACATTTTACACAATTGAGTTGTGTGGCAGGAAAATTGCCATTTTGCAGAGGTGAAAAGTTCCAGTGGTACAATCTTTTAGTTCCACTTTAGCTTACATTTGTACTTTTAAATTCATATTCCGCAGACTTTAATGTCTATAAATGGAGCTGAGATCACAGCGGTCAATTCATTCTGCTGTGAAATGTGCTTGTGGAGGGGCTGGGAACATTTAAAGACAAACTCCACTGGCGAACCATGCACAATTTTGCTGCCAAATAGAGAATAAGGTGAATATTCTCTGGAAATATGTTGAAAATGGCATTTATCTCTACATGTAGTAATGATCAGAGTCAGTTCTAGATGACAGACAGTCTTTTATGCATGTATGTCCAGGGGAAAGTCTCTATATAATGTGCTATGGTGACAGGTAAGTATAGGGAAACTGAACCTGCCTTAAAGGAGTAGACTGTCTGCATTAAGCTCAGTTTTGAGTTATGCTGAAAGTTAAACTAATTTAAAGCTTACCCCAAACTAAGGATATATGGGAGATGGAAGTATGGATTTAGAGCACAATGCAACATATTTTTTTATGGCTGATTTAGCCTATGTTAATGCATCGTGCATAAATGGGTACAAGCTCTAATGATCAATTTCTTGTCCCAGCTCCTCATACGTTTTGCATGATAATGAAAGATTTTATACTATGATTCAAATAAGCATTGTTTACAAAAGATAAAAAGCCAGCTCAAATCACTACTTTTAATTTGACATGTTGACCTACCCCCTCATACATGTAAACATTTATTTTGTTTTTGCTCTCCTATTGAACTAATGTCTGACATAAGAGACTCTGATATTGTTTGTACAGTGCATTATTATTGTTTTCAGACCCCATAGATAATTGAAAGATAAATGGAAAAGATGGCTTCAAAGGCAAAATACATTGACCACTATATCAGAGATTAACAAAATAAATACTTATGTAATATTGTATGGGTGACGCTATGACTGCAAATGCAGTTGTCATCCCATAGGCAGAAAACATGTGAGGATCAAATGAGGATAATTAACTTATTGCTATGTGTACTATTTTATGACATTGATACAGGTAATTATAGATAATGCCCTTCTGTCTATGGAGCCTTTTGCTACTATGTTGAGTATTTGAAAAAAACATCATTTAACACTACAAAATAAAATACATGTAAGCTATTTTTAAAATGTATTTCTCATTTATATTCTTAAGTTGCTATGTGTTACACTATGCCTAATAATTAGTATAGATTTAATAAATGTAGGCAGCTGTTATGATGAACACTTGATCATAAAATTCCCTAGTGAGCACATAATATTTGTCTTAACATCACAGTGAGTGTGCGGCTAGAATACCAGCAATATTACATTTCAAATGTCAAATTAATATTCCACACGCAGAACATTTGCAGAGGATATTTTGATTCTTACTCAATCTCAATAATTGCCTCATCTGCAGATTCAAAATTAAAAATCTAGATGAATCCTCTGATGTCACCATCACATAGAATGTCAGTCATACTTTTTTTTTTAATTAGTTTTACAATTATAACCCCACTTTTCCATGTTTTCAGTCGCAAGAAAATCAAGTAAATTGTTTTTTCGACAGCAGCACTGAGCAATTTGCGTGGCAAAAATGCTAACTTTATTATTTTTTTACATAGTTTTTTCTTATTTTCATTAGCATTGTATACATTGCTGTATACATGTTTGTATAAGCTTGAAAAGTAGACTATAATGCTTAAATATGTGTTTATCCATTTTAAATAGTATCTTTTATAACATCTACATGTATAACTCTAACGACACAACTGCTCTGAAAGATAAAAATGCAGGTTTCATGCAGTCCTGAAAAAATCCTAAATGTTATTACATATATTTGCTTAGAACACAGTGGTTAGCAATGCTGTATCACCACACTGGGGCCATGGGTTTGACTCTAAACAGAGCACAAATCTGAAGTTTGTATGTTCTCGCCATTTTTGCGTGGGTTTCAACTGAGCACTTTGATTTCTTTGTACAATCCAAAAATATAATGATAGGTAAATGTTGTTAGAAGATTAGCAATACGCTCCATCTCCTATTGATTAAGCTCTAATCCTCGGTGGTCTAGTGGAGAAGGAAGTGGAGCAGGACATTTCTTGTCCGAAATGCGCTACAGCACATGCGCGAACAGCGCAAACATTAAGTTTGGCTTTAAGCTGTTACTTCTGTTAATGCCCTGAAGAGAACGGACACAGGGGAACCAGCGCAGTAGATATATACTGTATATCTAAAGGCCCCAAAAGCCTCATAAAGAGAGTGACTGGAATCTCTCTATACAATAAGAGAGACTGTGCCTACATAATAAGTACTGCACAGACGTGCAGATACTGAGAGTGTTATAACCTTCATCTGCATACACAAAGGTATGTATAAATGTTAGTGTGAGTTTGTATGAATTTAGGCAGTAAGCTCCACTGTGGCGAGGACTGATGTGAATGATTAAACTGTAAAGAGCTTTGTAATATGTTGGAACTATATAAGCAAAGGTATTTTAGGTATGGTGCTTCAAATTATGAAAAATTCTGACTTGGAAAACTAGGACCCAAGCATTCTGGATAATAGATCTTATAGCTGTATTTGTCAAAAAGTAAGATTGAAATTTATCAACATCTGATAGCCCAGGTCACATGACTTGAAGGATTCTGCAAATTTCATTTACAGATATTGCATTGACCTGCATGCAGGTCAATGCAATGGACACGATGGGCATTAAGATGAGAACAATGTGAAGATATAACCTCTGACAGCCTCATTTCTTGTACATGTTCATGCAGGTTGCCTATAATAAGCACACCATGGGCAATCACATATGTGTGAATGTGCTCATACACGATAACCTGCAGCAAAGGGAATGACAGATTGTTTTCTGGGAAGATTTAATTTGGTGTATCCTTTTCATTTATATCAGTTATATAATGTAGCTCAGTAACAGACAGGATTTGATCTAAAATAGTGAAATTGCAGATTTAAGGACATGGCCTCATTTATATAAGGATTAGATAGATGAACAGATAGTTTAATATATATGTTTTTTTAAAATATTATTTGCAAATTGCATTGTTTTTGGTGTCTTGTGTTTTCAACTCATAATTTAAAAATATGGGTCTTGATTCATTAATGTTAAATTGCTTTTATGTACAGTAGACATCAATAACATCAAAATAAATGTATTTCATGGTGAAAAAATTGTTTCTTCATTAATGACTATAGTATAGCAATAAAATAGTCATTAATGATTGTTTCTTCATTAATGACTATATTAATAATAAGTGACAATATTTGAATGCTTTTTTTTCATGTGCATTCTGCTGGGACTTTATATTCCACAAATGTATTGTAAGTATCCTGCGGTGTATTGTGCCTCTCAGAGTAGAGCATACCTAGACCCATATTCAATAAGTGACGTTTCTTCAGATTCACTTCTAGTTGAATACGGACATGCATATCTCCGAATTACATGTATTTTTTTTTAAAACCTTCAATTTGAGTCTTAATGAATCAGACCCGTCATCTGCAGCACTTAAAGCAAACTATTTTGCAGTGTGCAGTAGCACAGGCAAATCAGCAGCGTCAGTATCCAGGCAAGGGGTCAGGGTCACAGGCAAATCAGCAGCGTCAGTATCCAGGCAAGGGGTCAGGATCACAGGCAAATGAGCAGCATCAGTATCCAGGCAAGGGGTCAAGGTCACAGGCAAATCAGCAGCGTCAGTATCCAGGCAAGGGGTCAGCAACAGTAATATCGATAGTAGAAGCAGCAACACAGCAGGAGAAGTATGCTAGGGAGCAGGGAATATAACTGGCAGGGAGACTTGGCCCTCTCTGCTTAATATACCAGCAACAGCCAATGGGAACATTGGGGCACAGCAGGGATCATCAGCCACAGGGGGCTGATGATTAATTGTTTATTTGCGCACGCGCCCGGCTGCCCTGAATGCCGGGACGTTGCGTTACTGCAGCAAATGGTTCCGACCATTGCCTTGGCAGTGGGCGGGACAAACCAGAAGTGTCGTGCCAGTCATCATAACGATGGCCGGACGCTGAACCTGAGGGGGCAGTGAGTCGCGCCGGTGCCCGGAGCCGCCGCGACTTGTAACAGTTATAAGGTACAGTTGTGTCCATGGTGATATGGTAGTGCATTTAACACTGGAAAAATTAGGCCTCTTTAAACTCACTGTTGGGCCCAACATTGTAAATAGTCCATTATACACACTCTAAATGCTTCCTACTTAAACACAGTTAGGCAGAGACATTGTGTTACAGTTACAGTAACTCAGCTGGTGCTCACAGTACCTTGCATGATAAGGTTCTTTGGATGTCCTCTCATACTGAAGACTCTTTCACTGATGTTCTGTGTGACTGGATTATATAACCCCACTAAGCACCCTTTTCCATTGCTATCTGGTTAACGACTATCCAATATGTTCCACATTTCTCTATAGATTGTAAGCTTGCGAGAAAGTTCATCTTAGATCTTTGTTTAATTGTTAATTCACAGTCTTGTATTATTACTATGTTTGTTTCCAAATGCAAAGCTCTGTGAGTATGCTCGCACTGTATAAAAAAGTGTTGATAAAAAGAATGCCTGCTTTATGTGTGCTGTAGTATTTATCCTTATATCAACTCTAATGAAAAGTCAGCAGCTTGGTGTTGCCTAATGTGGCTATGCCTTGATTTTCCCTGTGGGTCTCATTCCTATGCAACTGGTTCAGCCATAAGAGAGAGATGGTTGCTCAACAATGGTCTTTATCTTCTCTCTCATCAGCCCTTTTTATTGATGGGATATATTGTCTTTTTTTTAGCAACCAATCAATGTATAGAGTGTCATGGGCTGCCTGAGGATTTATCTGTCTAATAACTATCAGCACAATTGGAATGACAGGAACAACCTGGGATTTTATCTATGAAGAAATTGCCAATAGCACAGACAAGTATTCACAGTTAATGATAAAGAAACCATGAAAGCTGCATGTCTTATTGCCATATCCATCTTGGTTTATTCAGCATTCACTCTAAAAGCTCACGTGTACGTTTGATTAATTATTTATAGGGTTCAATGATCCCTATTTGAAATGCTGGTTATGCTGCATTCATCAAACATTGCATACAACTCAAGCAGAATGTACCATGAGCTCATAAAATTGTCCATGTATGTGAGAGCTGAAAAATTAACACCCAGGCCAAGGAACTCAGCAATTATTGAAAAATACCTTCCTGGTTCTATTTCTGCTCCTCCAGAGTTTGGGTGTAATATAGAAAGCCAGCATTTGCAGACATTTACATAGGGACTACAGTTTCCAGCAAAGGTGAGTTTGTTCCACACATTGGGACAACATAATTCTATTAGTTTTGGGGTTGGAGGATATTGTTATATGAAAAACAAATGTGTGGAGATCTTTTGATGCTTTAACTGAGGTTTACCTTGTGTAATAGATCTTGCCATATAATAATTGTACATTCACTTTAATGTTATGTGTGCCTGGTGTATAATTATGCTTGTTAATATTTTATATTTTAAAGAAGTCTTCACTCGTTTTACTTATTACACTTATTGAGTAATGCACATCTATTATGCTTATCTCAGTGTAGAAGAATATAGCCCTTTTACATCAGATATTAGTTAACTTCTCCTGATTTCCTTATTCTTTTGCTTAATGTAAGTATTTTCTTGTTATTGTTCTTCACAGTTAATAATAACAAACGACAAAGTCATCCACTGTCAGTAATGTGCTTCATAAGTAACAACATGACAAAGTACAAAATGTGCCGAAAACATGCCATTAAATTAAAGGATGCCCCAGGCATTGCACAAAGTCTAAATTCTTGATACTTGCAAATGGTCATCACAGACTTTTGTGCAGTCTGCTTTTAGAATATATTATGCGGTCAATGTCTAAACTAGATACACTGTGACAAAAATCTGGCTCTTGTTTTCAAGCTTCATCAGCATTTAATTTCAGTGCAGTGTTTTTAATTCAGGAGCTACTAAACACCTATAAATTGATTGAGTAACTTCCACTTTTGTATTGTTTGTTTGAGAGTCATGTTGATATCAGTAGCTGATGGAGAGTGCTGCTGCTGTATTGTCATTTGGAGGCTTTTTGGGGTACCACTTGGTAAGTTAGCTCTCAATTTAAAAACACATATATGTATAGTCCAAATATAGGGACTCTCACTGTTTAGAGTTAGGACATCCTTATTAGCAGAAGCGCCTTGACGGGGCAGGTGGCTTTCCATACATTTGCAAATTTGTGCTGCTGAGATTTCTGCATTTTTATGTACAAGTAGAAATAGAAGTGTCACAACTTAGTGTTGCGTACCTGCTATCATTGGCACTACTAGAGGGAAGGTGCAGAGTCTAACGTGCCCCTGGTATTCACCAGGGACCCCCACAAGTAGGTATGGACTCAGCTGCAGGAGACACGCAGGTTGCGGTCCTTCCATGAGTCGGATAGCGAAGCACGAGGGAAGAAGTGATAGACAAGCTGGGTCGGTAATGGTGCGGGCAATGAAGGTACACAAGGAGAATCCAAAGGGAAGGTGAGTCAAGCCGGGTCAGTATCATTCTAAAAGCGCGGTACTGAGGGAGATCCAAAAGGGGTAGTCAAAGGCAATCCGGGTCACAAGGGTCACAGGCAGGCAGTCAAACATCAGGAGACAAACAATGAACTGGAACACTGTAGGAAATGCTGGAGGCAGGTAGGTACCTGAAACTCTGGCACTGGTAGGAGGGCCAGGAGGGGTTAAATAGTACTGTGGCCCAATAGGAGGTCAGCGCCTAGCTCTAAAGATATAGCGTCCCGTTGCCTAGCAACGCTCTAATGTAGCAGTGGCCGGGTGGCCAAGCGGCCGGAAGTGGCGCCGCTGGAGGGGGAACACAGGTGGCCGTCCCGGGAGATCGTGAGACGGTGCCTGGCAGGAAACCCCTTTGCAGGTTATAGTAGTGTGCTGGGGGATTTTCTCTGCGTGCGTTCCTTCAGGATAACCGACCCTTTCAAGCACCTGCTATGAACCTATAAATTGATTGAGCAACTTCCAGCTCTGTATTACTACTAAAGGTTTGTCAACTATTTATTGTGCGAGTAGATACAGAATGGTTGACTGACAAACTACAAGAAAGTAGGTCTTCACTAGCTTTTAATTTTAGGAACTGTGCTTATTTGTCTGGCAATTGCATTTTAAGGTGCTTATCTACTTCTAGATTCTTCATACTGCTCCCGTAAAGGTGAATGCATCTACTTTTATAGATGCACCAAATGCGCATAATGGAATGTGATTTGCTAACATTTTAGGAACATTATTTCTAATTTTACATTTTTCTCCAAAAATTCTTCTTAGTTTAACTTATCCTAAATCACAAGGGAAAGTGTAATTTTTGTGTTTGAATATTTTTATAACATTGGTAGAAATGCACATAGAAATGCGAAATCCCATAAATGGGCACTTAAAAGGTGTATCCTACTGAAATTATAAGAAAAGGTCCTTTCTCTACCACATCAGTGGTAGAGGAAGGCGCTACGGATTTTTCTGGCGCTATATAAATGAATGTTGATGATGATGATCAGTGGAAGTGGAAAGTCCTTTTGTGATGTGGAAAATGCTGTGCATCCTGGAAACAGTGACCTCCCCTCCTCAAAGCACCTTATCAAACTTTTAGGGCTAGATTTACTAAGCTGCGGGTTTGAAAAAGTGGGGATGTTGCCTATAGCAACCAATCAGATTCCAGCTTTCATTGATTTAGTACCTTCTACAAAATGATAGCTAGAATCTGATTGGTTGCTATTGGCAACATCCCCACTTTTTCAAACCCGCAGCTTAGTAAATCTAGCCCTTAATCTTATTTAGTCTCATCCCACAAAAGTAAACTATATTTTTATGGGTGCAAAAATAGTGTAGGCAGATGTCAAAATCTCATACCTACCAAGGAATACCTCTGATCCAGCCTGCTCCATTCTTCATTGTCTCCACAGATGCAACAATCTTGGTCCATTTCTGGGCATGCACAGAACAATTTAATGCAAAATACGCATCAGTCTTTTCGTTCCTTAATGAATCAGGGCCAGGATCAGCACTTTCAGTTATTACAGCAAAATAGTGTTAAACTTATATACGTAAATTCCATTACAGAAAACCTCTGTATTGTTGAAGACTTGTACTGGAAAAAAATGTCTCCTCTTGGGAAAATTAGAGTTGATGTGAAACACAAAATGAAAACGCACCCACTATCTATATGTAGTACAAAATGGTGGATCAGTATTGTTTGTCCATAAATGGTTAGGAAAAATTAAAGTTTACTGGCCGTCTGTAATAGTGATGCTTCTATTAAGAGATTAAATCAAATATTAACTGATGTGCAACCCATATTTGAAAAAGGGAAAGAAACATTCAAAGAAATGAAAGGCAGCATTGTATTACATAAAATTAAGCTACTCCAAAATTTCACAAAGCTTGACCTGTACCATAGGCTATTCAACAAATGCTTGAAGCAGAGCTGAAAAACAGACAGTTCAGGAATTTTGTCACTTGTAGAATAGAGTGAGTGGGCCATGCCTATGCCCAGTATTGAATAAAGGTAAATGGGGAAGGATTTGCATTTGCAAATCCAATTGTGCACATAGTACAACATTCAGCTCTGTGTGGGAGGAAAACACTTTACATAAATTGATTTGGCACAAGAGGATTTACAAATGGAAGTTGAAGATATGTCAATGAAATACTTGACAAAAAGGTCTATTTCAATACAACTTCTACAATGACATCAGCTTTATAGACAAATTATTCCCAGCGCAGAGCTATAAGGTCTAACGGTATCAGTAGACTATTTATACTCACAAATGTAGTCTAATATACACACAATCTATTATCAGCAAATATGATTTTATTATATTATTAAAACTCGCCATGTATAGACGTGCTAGTTTAAATAACACATCATACAGATACTGAAGTGGCAACTGAATCGATAATGTGGCTGTGTACAGATCTGGACCTCTCAGTTTAGAAATAGAAAATAAACAAGAAGCAGATTGACAGTAACTATATACAGGCATGTAAAACACAAATAGAGAGTCTGCCAATACATATAAGGTTACCTTATCAGCATGTCACAGGTCTACAGCTTCAGAGCACATATGTCAAGATAATGTCATAATGACTGATTGCAGTCTGCAAATACTGGAGAAATGTGTACAAGCTGTAGTTGTAGCTAACAAAATATATTAATGAGATTATATAATTGCAAGTAGATTTAAGTACCAATTAGGAAATGTACCACTGAAAGTAATAAGAACCGCATTGTTAATGTCATGGAACAATGCAGGAATACAGCTAAGAAGCCACGAATATGGTGAAAAACACTCAATGTTTATTTGCTGAAGAGTACAAACAGAAGGTATAATAATGAGCTTTGCAGTAGTTACCACGTACACGGCTGAGGCAGGTAAGCAGGAGGAATGGAGAGATCCCAAGCAGCAAGTGCAGGGCAATGCAGAGGTAAATACCAGGTTCACAGGTGATGCAGGTAAGCAGAAGGTATGGAGAGATCCCAAGCAGTAAGTAACCCATGAGAACAGCAGAAGGAAGTAGCAACAATGTAACAACAATAACCAGCAATGTATGCTGGGAGTGACAGGTATACATAGGGGAACACCCAGGTGTAAGGAATAATTAGTTCAACAAGGTTAACTCCTAAAGCACAAGAAACAGGCACAATAACAGCACCTCTAGTGATCAGAGGTATTGCTGCTAACACATAAAATGAAGTCCAAAAGTCCAGGAGGCAGGAGCTGTCAATACAAAGCAGCAAGCTTGTAGTTCCGGGAAAGTTAGCTGCTAACAGTGAAAAACATCCTGTGCCATAGGTTCTGTATAGGGGTTATCAGTCGCTGATTGTGGGGTTCATAACAGTATAGTGCACTATGTTCTGTCTGTTAACATACAGCGAGTACTGTGTAGGCAGAATTTACTCCCAGATTCAAATCGAAACTCCTCTTGAGATCCTCTTGGATTTGAATATGGTCAGAACTATGCCTATGTTCACTGCTCTTCTTTAATTCTCAACTTGCATTCTTATTTAAATCAGGCCCAGTATGTGCTTTTACTGCATTTTAGCACATTAAAAGAGCACATAATCAAAAATGCATTCGATGATAAGGGTTGTACCTGCGCATTGAAAATCACAGCATATTGCATTTTGCAAATGTTACTATGCATTGTCAATATATTTAACACAGTATATCAACAAACCATACAAACATATCCTTAAGACCATCACCAGCCTACTGTAATTTCATTACAATTTATCATAAACCTTGTCATGACCAGAAAGAAAATAAATTGCTGCAATAACAGATTTATGCACATGGATTTTTATGCCTTTAATTAATGGGAAATCTATACATAATGCTGTACTCCCTCCTATTAATATAATCTATATACAGTTATGCAAAGACAACTGATATTTATAAATATACCAAAATGTCACTTCTGAAAGTATTTAATTGCAAACTGCATATGCAACACTTTAAAACACATATCACTGTTTGACATCTCTACCTTGACATGATAAGCTGTATTGAAAGTATCAGTAATACTTAATACCTTGCATGCTAAAATGTTCAACAATTGTGTCAATTTTGCTAGTAATTGATATGTGGAAAATACAGTTACCACAAACATTGGTACTTTTAAATAAATGTGTACAATAATACTACTACTACTACTACTACTACTACTACTAATAATAATAATAATAATAATAATATTAACAATAATAATAATAATAACAATAATAATAATACATTGCATCCATTCAGCGCAGTTTATTTTTTTATCATGGAATACATTGCAAATAGAGAGTTAAGTTTCAAAATTGTTTAATTAAATGCTCATCTTCATTCCTCTTTGGCTATGAACAATTCATCAGTGTAGTTTGTCATCTGCCTCCCACTTCCACCACCCCAACCTGCCCCCAAGGGATAGTCCAACAGTGGGCTACCTTGGGCTGGAGCACTCAGTTCCTGCATTTTGTTTCCTTTAAAATGTCCCTAATAGGCTGCTGAGCAGAGTCAGATAGGACAGTGCCTGTGGCATATGGTAATGTTTAATCACATGACTCCTCACCCTGCCGATGGTAGCAAGGGAAGGCAAATGTAGAGGAAGGACTGAGAATGCACCACTTTTTCTTCAATATTTGCCTTAGTAAATAGATTCCAATGTACTAACTAAGCCACATAAAATTCATTAAAAGAATAATATGCAATGAAAGATATAAGCAATCATATTGCTTCAAAAATAAATACTGTATCTGATGTAATTCTATCTAAATAGTTAAGCTGCTACTAGTAGCATGAATGATGCTATGGCGGCAATCAGGCATTGAAAGGCAATGACTGCAGGCCCTCAAATGTGCTGCATATTATTTCAAGGTAGGTAATGTGTTTAGAAGACAAATATGCCTGCATGTAAGCATTGGTGCATATCCCAAAGGATAGCCAATCTGTTTATTGTTTGCTAAATTACTTTCTTATATACATTAGCATCTAACAAAACAATTTAGGTAAAGTTGCCTTTTTTTAACAAGCTGTAATTTGTAAAATATCTTTTTAGAAAGGTCATGCTGAAAATACATCAAAATTATGTTGTTGGAGTCAGTAGATTAATACCAAGAAAACCAGCAGTAAATAAGTATAAAGTAGAACTTAAAAAATGAATAAAAAACCTTCTTATAGAGCTCCTAATGTGACATCTATTCATACCATACACATTAAATGTTTTTTACAGGTCTAAATTAGTTTTAAACTCTGGGTGTGAGCTGATGTTAAGATTACTTTCAAAGTGGACATAGGGCTATATTTACTAAACGGCGGGTTTGAAAAAGTGGAGATGTTGCCTATAGCAACCAATCAGATTCTCTTTGTCATTTATTTAGCACATTCTACAAAATGATAACTAGAATCTGATTGTTTGCTAAAGGAAACATCTCCACTTTTTCCAAACCCGCAGTTTAGTAAATCTAGCCCATAGTGTCATGTTGAAGATACTGTGCTCTGATGCATTGGTTTGGTATGGTATGTGTAAGAGGGTTCCTAATAGTCTACTACAGCATATATTGTTGCTAGCAAGGCAGTTTATTTAGTATGATTAAAGTTGGTGACATATTAGGTGGGATGGACTTTTATAGAAATATGGCAATAAGCTGTGAGACAGTTCTGAATAATGTTCTTATTACCCTGAGTTTTTCTGATATTCAAGAAAATACAAGACAATAAAGTTCATCCTCCTTCAATACATAACAACATTTTTTTTCTGATTTAGCTCCCTCTTTCGCACCCAAATATAGCAAAAGCAGTGAACCAAAAATCTAAAATTAATATGTATATCTTGCTTCATTTATCAACATTACAGAACAAATGCAAGGCAGAAACATCTATTTTGATTATGAGTGACAATTTATCATGTGTCTCAGCAGTCTCCATATGGAGTAAAAGATACAATTTGGCAGAATGAGAGAAAATTATTTTTTACATCGTTTTGCAAACAATAAAATATATCATGTGCATAATCTAGAGAGCTGTATACAGTTGAAAAGTATCACAAACACTTGCAATGTTAATTATTCTATATTCTAAATCAGTTTTGTAAAGTCTTCATGGCCACAGTATTCTTTGGGGGCGATCCAATCGTAGGAGAAAAATAAAGGTGCATTCACGTAATTGCAACTGAAGTAGATCTAGACGCAAACAAAACGATGTGTATCTCTTGCAGTTGCTGGAGTACTGGTTCAATAAGATGCAGTGATGATGATTAGCAGCAGTAGCTAGCCATCCCTAATTGACTGATTGCTGGTTGACTACTATTGCTGATAATGCTAAATCATTAGTGTGGTTGTTATATGAAGTTGTGGAGGCCTAAGCGTAACAGTTAATTGATATGTTCATTTGTACTGCAGCAGGTAAGAAGAGTCCCATTTAATCTTTAAAGGGGACAGCAACAGATGTTTTTATTTATTTTGTATCTGTGTTTGTATTTAAATACATTTTACATGGAACATGCAACTTTCTCATTTATTAATAACTGTGAAGACACAATACTATCTTGTGTATATGACACTTCATTACATTATAAAATTGTGTTTTATGGGCACTTTTTCCCCAAGGACTATACTCAGGACATGGGGTCAACCCCAAAGGTTAGAGGAAAGGAAATTTCACAACCAGCAAAGGAAGGGGTTCTTTACAGTAAGGGCAGTCAAGATATGGAATTCACTGCCAGGGAAGGTTGTGATGGCAGATTCAATAGATATGTTTAAGAAAGGGTTCGAATTTTTTTTGCAGAAAAGTGTATCCAGGGATACGACTGTTAATTAAAATGAAGGATAGTAGTGGATATAGGGTAAAAATAGGACTGCAATATTGGGTCTGGGGGATTTTCACAATTAACACAGATTGGCAGTTGCTTACTCTGGATCATTTTCAAATATAAGTGAGGGATCGCAGGAGATCCAAAATAGGTTGAACTTGATGAACTGGTGTCTTTTTTCAACCTCATCAACTATGTTGCTATGTGTACAAATAGGTTAATGTGACTTTTGTATTTACTACAAACACTTTCAATACACATCTTTATGCTATCTCTACTCATTCTCTACACTACTGTGAGGTGTAAGTATACACACTTGTTGCTCCTAGCATAAAGTTGGTGCATATGCCAGTAGTGCATATAATGTAAAAAAGAGGGGTGGTGTTCCTGATAATATGCAATTGTTCCTAAGGAATACTGAAAAAAACCCAAGCCATGTTTATTAAACGCTTTCCATGTAATCTAATGAAAATATACTATATGCATGTAATAGAATTTCTACAGGAAAGATTTCAGTACATTTAGTGAAAAAAAAACCATTTCTCCAGACATTTTTTAATTCATCCTTTAGCCTCAAAAGTAATATATATATATATATATATATATATATATATATATATATATATATATATATATATATATATATATATATTTTTATATATATATATATATATATATATATATATTTATATATATATTATATATATATATATATATATATATATATATATATATATATATTATATTATATATATATATATATATATATATATATATATATATATATACAAAATTTTTCCCACAATACAGAGCCTCACTTCCCACAGTACAGCACCATGCATAGCATATTGAACTCATGTATCATATAACAATCCAATGTGTTGCATAACAATACATGTTCACATTTTACAGCCCTATGCCTGGCACATAGAGTCGCATAAATACTAAATTGAGTCACATTTCCTCTATATGCAACACTGCTGCTGCTATGTACAACTATATTTCCACTAGAAATATAATAAATATAAATAAACGTCTTGCTCTCCATATACACCTAAATACTAACTATAAACAACCTCATGCTCACTATGTGCAGCATAAATAAAAATACAGATTTCTAGAAGTGAAGTGTTGGTATAATATAATACTATTGTACAACACTTCATATTTAGAAATCTGTATTTGATACAACCCTGTTTAACTGATAAATATAATATAATGAAGGGGTGTAGAGCTGCAGAACATGGTAGAAAATAATGAGTCCTGCCTTTCATTGTTATACTTCTATAATACATGTATATTTCTCATACCCAAAGATGAGCTGTAAAGATGGGACGCAGGCAGTACACATCTTTACTGACATGCTGGCCAGTCTTTGAAAAAGTCCCGCTTGGAATGGAACGGGACAAAACGCGTCAGAAAGCAAAGGATTTCCCTTCAGGTTTCTTCATTATACACAGCGCTGTGTGGAGAGAAATAACACTTTGATAGATACATGCTCTGACGTTTCCATTGGTATTGCACTCAAGCAGAACGAAAATACATCATATCGGTTCCTGTATGCTTGAATTGGATATTGCACTTCTTTTAGTGGAAACATCACCGGATATCCGGACGGCTTAAGATTTTTGCACAGGTGGATTCACGCTTCCCTGCACCTCTTCACGAGGACTATAGGATGCGGTAAGAACTATTACATTACAGACTTATCGTCTCCGATGCTATGGGATTCTATATATGTGTAGAAAGGAAGATATTATGAACTGCATTTACCGTACAGATATGGAACAAGTTTAATTCTGTATTTTTGGATTTTTTATTTTTCATTCCACTGAAGATCACTTGTTCGTTGTGGATATATATGAAGTAGTTATCCTATTACAACGCATCCTTTCATTTTTTATTTTAGACAAGAATTTTTAGGAATTGAGATCTCTATATTTTTGAATCATGCATGTATTCACATTTTTAAGGTTTATGATAGATACAAGTTTCATCAGATGAGAGAGGAGACATAGAATGTTTTTATCAGTTGTTCATACTAGTCTCCCTTTTTAACAATCTATGAGACATATAAAGGTTGGATTATACTGGCATGCTAAGCCTAATATAAACATTATATACTGTTGTTTGCATTTGCATATTAGCTCCCTAGTTGGGAGTTGTGTGATTTACTGCAGGAACTCAAGTTCCAATAAATATGTGTATTTTACTCAAGTGTGTATTTTATAGAGAGTGATTGTATATAGGCAGAGGGTTTATTCCCAGCGCTGGACATTTTGGTGTATCTATATATATATATATATATATATATACACATCATTTTTCCCACAATACAGAGCCTCACTTCCCACAGTACAGCACCATGCATAGCATATTGAACTCATGTATCATATAACAATCCAATGTGTTGCATAACAATACATGTTCACATTTTACAGCCCTATGCCTACACACATAGAGTCGCATAAATACTAAATTGAGTCACATTTCCTCTATATACAACACTGCTGCTGCTATGTACAACTATATTTCCACTAGAAATTTAATAAATATAAATAAACGTCTTGCTCTACATATACACCTAAATACTCACTATAAACAACCTCATGCTCACTATGTGCAGCGTAAATAAAAATACAGATTTATAGAAGTGAAGTGTTGGTATAATATAATACTATTGTACAACACTTCATATTTAGAAATCTGTATTTGATACAACCCTGTTTAACTGATAAATATAATATAATGAAAGGGTGTAGAGCTGCAGAACATGGTAGAAAATAATGAGTCCTGCCTTTCATTGTTATACTTCTATAATACATGTATATTTCTCATACCCAATGATGAGCTGTAAAGATGGGACACAGCTAGTACACATCTTTACTGGCATGCTGGCCTTGCCAGCTTCATTATCTCTTGTCAGATGCTATGCCTGAGCGGCTAGGAGGATGGAGGAAGAGAGGAAGACAAAAGTGGAGGTAAGATAATGGAAAGAGTGGGATCAGGGTCCAAAAGGTCAAATTTTTTGTCTTTTAACTGTTTATAAGAAACTGTAGGCTCACACAGAGGCTTTTATGTAAACACAGGGAAAAAGAAGATTTCCACTTATTCTCATGTTCAACATACATAAGTTAAATCCCCATAGATTTATAAGCTTGCAAGCAGGGCCATCTTACCTCTGCATGTATTACCCAGTATTGTTTTATTACTGTTTGTTCCCAATTGTAAAGCGGTACGGAATCTGCTGACGCTACATAAATAAATGATGAAGATGATGATTTCCCACTTAAAACTTGTATTGTCCCTCTTATTAAATAGGTTTTACTAACTATCTAGCTAGCAATATACTTCCTTACCACTCATCTCCACTTTATAACATAATACGTCACTAGACTGTACAGATATTGCATTTCCAAAAAGCAGCACTGCTGTTTTATATAATCTGGTCTTAAATGCAGTGAAATTAGAGAGCAATGATAGTCTCATATATACTCTCACTGTTTAGTATACTCTTCCTACACCTCACTAATAACTTGCCCCATCTTCAGACATTTCCATATGCTATTTTCACCAACGGCTATTCCAGTTTTTTTTTCACCACTTAATAACACTGAACCCTCGCAGTTAACCTTGGCTCTATATCAATACTGTGTTGTGGATTCACATATACTAAATATAATCCACAATCATAATGTACCACACTGAAACAAATACAGAATATACCTGACTAAATGCAGTAAAGACCCACAAGAATAAAGATGGAGCATACAATGTATATATATATATATATATATATATATATATATATATATATATATATATATATAATTACATAAAAAACAGAAAGAGAAGCGCCAAACATAGTGTGATACCATCAAAATGAGAGTCACATCTAGACACTCTAAGATTGACTTTAAAATAAGGTGATTAATTTTTCAAGGGTAATTCCCCCAGGATATCAACACCTTTTTAGATAAACTCTACCTCTTTTACAAGAGGTTAACAATTAAACTCCATATACATTGGTATAATAAATATAGTGCGTGCATGACAAAAGCAGCTTGCTAGAGAGTTATAAAATAATCAACTTCTCAAGGGTAATTCCCCCAGGATTTTAGCTTCTTCTTAAATGAGCTCCACCTCTTTTACAAGAAATAGAAAGCTAAACTCCATAAAAACAGTAGGGTTAATATAGTGCGTGCATAAAAAACAGGCTTATTAAAGGATAATATCCCATTTAATTACAGCCTAAATCCATAAAAAGCAATAAAATGCCCGTACATCGGGTATAATAAAACAAGCTTATCTGTATAGAAAGCGCTTGCAACGGTCCCTTCAGAAGTCTCTCTGGAAATGTCACGCGGGAACCTCCTCGCATCAGCTTCCACCAAATACAGAACCTCCTTGACGCGTTTCGTCTCAAAAGAGACTTTATCAAAAGGGTATATGTTCCAGAGTGGACAATTCATCCCTTTATAGTCCACATTATCACTCGTATACCATCTGTTGCCATCTAACAGGAAATCACATGTTTAGAAGTAAGGGCAAGAGCTCTGTTTCCATACTTCCGCCCAAAGACTGTTCGCATCACTTCCTGTTACAAAAGATGACATCACTTCCGCTCAATGCTCCGGGACAGGAGTCATATAAAGAGCCCAGCATAAGTGAATTATTGCACATACCATTAACACAGAACGCTCTACAATCATAATAAAAATTACTTTACATATGGTCAGCAGTATATTTGCACATCTCCGCTCATAGTAACATACAGAAAAAAACTGTGAGATTAACGAGCGATACTAGGGTACACTACAGAAAATACCAATATTAAAAAATAATCATCTCCGCGGAGACTAAATATCAAATAGACCTAATTCAGGCCCATAAGCCGAAAATTATTAGGTATATATAATATAATAATGCCCAAAAAAGGGGGCTTGAAAAGACATGGAACAACCGGAGCTATACATTATATCCTGCTTCCCGATAATACAGGCTTCCCAGAATCAGCCAAAAGGTAACTGATTAAATAATAGAAACATACATTAGAAATTTCCATACATAATAACACTATACAAGATGACATATTCCAACCCCCAGATGTAGAGTTAATACAGAATATATGACCCAATCAAGATCAGTACAACACAAAAAAACTGACAGCAAGATCTGAAAAATAACAATTCATAAAATCCTCAAATATAGATACCCTCACATAAAGTACAAAATGCGGAATATTGAGAAAAAAAATGCGGAATATAAAGAAAAAAGGGGACAAAAAAGACATAAAAGATAATTAGTACATTAAATAAAAGGGGCTATTTCAAAAGCCTCGTTGAGGCCCAAAGGTGCAAGTGTACCTAATTTAAAGATCCAGTACATTTCTCTACAAGCCAGTTTCCTGGCAAGATCTCCTCCCCTGGATCCTAACACCACGTGTTCTATAGCTTTAAATCTCATACAACAGGGATCACCATTATAAAAAAGTGCAAAGTGCTTAGAAACTGTATTTGTATCCAGTTTACTCTTAATTGCCCTCACATGCTCCTGTATCCGAATTTTTAACATCCTCTTGGTTTTACCAATATATTTTGGCTCACATGGGCATTCTATTATATAAATCACCGAAGTGGTTAAGCAATTAATTTTCCCTTTAATCTTGTACTCCTTGGTGTTAGTGGAGTTAAAAAAGACTCTATTACATGGATCAACCCACTTACAAACATTACATCTTGAGCATTTCCCAAAACCATTTCTAAAATTAGACAAAAAAGTCTCTCCCCTCCCTAATTCCACCTTATCTACTAGTAAACTAGGTGCCAACATTGCTTTCAAATTTTTTGCCCTTCTGAATACAATATCTGGTTTGTCAGCTAATTCTGTCTCCAAAATCGGATCCATTTTAATAACATTCCAATGCTTATTCATAATATGTCTAATCCTTTTCGCGTCAATATTAAATTCAGTTATAAATGGAACCATATTTCTCTTATTTGTATCCTTGGGCCTGTAAGTTAGGATCTCTTCTCTATTTTTTCCCCCAATTGTCTCAAAAGCAGCATCCAATAGACTCTCAGGGTACCCACGTTCCCTGAATCTGTCTCGATAGATTTTTGATTGCACTTTACAAGTTTCTTCATTGGAGCAATTTCTCTTTACTCTGGTCAATTGGGAGGTTGGTATGTTGTCTTTTCATTTTTTCAGGTGACAACTCTCATAATAACCATAACCATTGCTGTCTACTTCTTTAATGTGTGTACTTGTTTCAATCACTCCATCTTTAATCTCCAAATCAAGATCCAGGAAATCTATACATTTAGTATCTCTCTTGTGTGTAAACCTTAAATTGAGATCATTATCATCAATATATTCAAAGAAGGCATCCAAGCTCTCATTTGAACCCTCCCATATTAAAATAATATCCTCAATATAACTCTTGTAAAAAATTAGATTAGCCCTAAAACGATTATTAGAATGTATGATCTCCGACTCCCATTTTCCCATAAACATATTAGCGAAGCTGGGCGCAAAAATTGTGCCCATCGTCGTGCCGCATAATTGCTTATAGAACTCATCCAGAAATTTAAAATAATTATGCTCAAGAATAAATCTCACAAGGTTACATATAAAAATTCGATGAGTAGTTGTAATATCATTATCCATTTCCAAGAAGTATTCAACTGCCTCTTTTCCCTGTTCGTGGCCAATGTTTGTAAGTGGGTTGATCCATGTAATAGAGTCTTTTTTGACTCAGCTAACACCAAGGAGTACAAGATTAAAGGGAAAATTAATTGCTTAACCACTTTGGTGATTTATATAATAGAATGCCCATGTATGCTAAAATATATTGGTAAAACCAAGAGGATGTTAAAAATTTGGATACAGGAGCATGTGAGGGCAATTAAGAGTAAACTGGATACACATATATTTTCTAAGCACTTTGCACTTTTTCATAATGGTGATCCCTGTTGTATGAGATTTAAAGCTATAGAACACGTTGTGTTAGGATCCAGGGGAGGAGATCTTGCCAGGAAACTGGCTTGTAGAGAAATGTACTAGATCTTTAAATTAGGTACACTTGCACCTTTGGGCCTCAACGAGGCTTTTGAAATAGCCCCTTTTATTTAATGTACTAATTATCTTTTATGTCTTTTTTGTCCCCTTTTTTCTTTATATTCCGCATTTTCTTTCTCTATATTCCGCATTTTGTACTTTATGTGAGGGTATCTATATTTGAGGATTTTATGAATTGTTATTTTTCAGATCTTTCTGTCAGTTTTTTTGTGTTGTACTGATCTTGATTGGGTCATATATTCTGTATTATCTCTACATCTGGGGGTTGGAATATGTCATCTTGTATAGTGTTATTATGTATGGAAATTTCTAATGTATGTTTCTATTATTTAATCAGTTACCTTTTGGCTGATTCTGGGAAGCCTGTATTATCGGGAAGCAGGATATAATGTATAGCTCCGGTAGTTCCATGTCTTTTCAAGACCCCTTTTTGGGCATTATTATATTATATATACCTAATAATTTTCGGCTTATGGGCCTGGATTAGGTCTATTTGATATTTAGTCTCCGCGGAAATGATTATTTTTTAATATTGGTATTTTCTGTAGTGTACCCTAGTATCGCTCGTTAATCTCACAGTTTTTTTCTGTATGTTACTATGAGCGGAGATGTGCAAATATACTGCTGACCATATGTAAAGTAATTTTTATTATGATTGTAGTGCGTTCTGTGTTAATGGTATGTGCAATAATTCACTTATGCTGGGCTCTTTATATGACTCCTGTCCCGGAGCATTGAGCGGAAGTGATGTCCTTTTTTGTAACAGGAAGTGATGCGAACAGTCTTTGGGCGGAAGTATGGAAACAGAGCTCTTGCCCTTACTTCTAAACATGTGATTTTCTGTTAGAGGGCAACAGATGGTATACGAGTGATAATGTGGACTATAAAAGGATTAATTGTCCACTCTGGAACATATACCCTTTTGATAAAGTCTCTTTTGAGACGAAACGCGTCAAGGAGGTTCTGTATTTGGTGGAAGCTGATGCAAGGAGGTTCCCGTGTGTCATTTCCAGAGAGACTTCTGAAGGGACCGTTGCAAGCGCTTTCTATACAGATAAGCTTGTTTTATTATACCCGATGTACGGGCATTTTATTGCTTTTTATGGATTTAGGCTGTAATTAAATGGGATATTATCCTTTAATAAGCCTGTTTTTTATGCACGCACTATATTAACCCTACTGTTTTTATGGAGTTTAGCTTTCTATTTCTTGTAAAAGAGGTGGAGCTCATTTAAGAAGAAGCTAAAATCCTGGGGGAATTACCCTTGAGAAGTTGATTATTTTATAACTCTCTAGCAAGCTGCTTTTGTCATGCACGCACTATATTTATTATACCAATGTATATGGAGTTTAATTGTTAACCTCTTGTAAAAGAGGTAGAGTTTATCTAAAAAGGTGTTGATATCCTGGGGGAATTACCCTTGAAAAATTAATCACCTTATTTTAAAGTCAATCTTAGAGTGTCTGGATGTGACTCTCATTTTGATGGTATCACACTATGTTTGGCGCTTCTCTTTCTGTTTTTTATTTAGGTTTTAAATCTGCAATTTGATGTTTAGCGGAGCTGTCTACTGTATGTGATCTATGAATTATTAATCACGTTGGCACGTGGAGATTCTGATTATTCACTAAGCGCCTGTTTGTCTTTTCACTTTTTTGGTTTTAATATATAATTACATGATTGCAAAAATATAACATTGTAAGGTTATATAAAAAATGATATACAGTATTACAAATTGCCTATTTAAAATACCATATCATACTTAAATCACATAGTACTCAATGATTTCCTTAAAGAAATTCAAATCATCTTTATTCATGTAATATATTGGTATATTAAGGATATGAAAACCAATATGTGTGTAAAATGTGTGTAATAAATTACAATTAACATCTCTTAATCCCCCTCTCTAATCTGGACTAAATTGTAAAATCCTCCTAAATCAATCTTGGAGAAGATCGTGGCTTCTATCAGCTGGTCAAAGAGGACTGAAATTAAGGGAAGCGGATAAGTATTTCTGACAGTTATCTTTCTCCGACCATGAAAGTCATGCAAAATCTCAAACTCCCATCTTTCTTGGATACAAAAAAGAAACCGACTCCTAATGGAGACTTGGAGGGTCTAATAAACCCTTTCTGCAGGTTTTCCTTCACGTATTTCTCCATGGTTTTAACCTCGGGAATGGAGAGTGCGTACAGTCTACCTTTGGCTAACTTGGAGCCAGGAATGATATTGATAGCATAATTGTAATCTTTATGAGCAGGAAGGGAATCTGCCTTCTTTTTGGACAACACATCTTGAAAATCCCTGTATGAAAGCTTTTCTCTACAAGGCAGAAGAACTCTTAGCAGTAAGGTCAAAAAGGTTGTAGAGCAGGCCACACTGCAACGTATGATCTCCCCTTTCCTCCAATCGATATAGGGTTTATGGTGCTGGAGCCAGGGATTCCCGAGAATCAAAGGAACAGAAGGGCAGGAGATCAAGAAAAAAAGAGAGGGATTCATACAGGAGTGTACCCACTAAAAACTGCACAGGTGGGGACCTGGCAAGGATTTTGCCCCCAACCAATGGGTTACCATCCAAACCGCAGACCGTGATACCTGACTCCAACTTGGCAGAGTGAATACGAAGGCTGTGGGCAAATTGCACATAAGAATGTTTCCAGCAGGTCCACTGTCTAAAAAGGCTGAAACAGAGGTAGTACAGTGACCATAAAGAAGCTAGGCAGGAATCAGAACAGAATTCTTGGAACAGACTATTTGAAAACCTAGGCGCACCTCTTCCTCAACATCTAGTCAGCACATAGGCCTAGTCTTTACCCGCCTTGTTGGGACAAGAAAGAAGCAGATGCCCCTTGTTTCCGCAATACAGTCATAGGCCCAAGGAGCGTCGTCTAGATCATTCCTCTGGAAAGAAGCGATAGGCTCCTAATTGCAGGGTTCAGAGGAATCCAGCGGTGCAAGAGAAGAGACTGAAGGAGGGCAGAGGACATTGTCCTTTTAAGTCTTTCTTTCTTTGATCCAGCAATCAATATTTATTACTAACTGCATCAGGCTCTCCAGTAGTTGGAGAGGGGTACTGTACCAGGAAGGTCTTTGATCTGCTCAGACAAACCAAGGCGGAATTAAATCCGGAGTGCCGGATCATTCCACTCACTATCAGTGAACCAGCAACTAAACTCGGCACACTACTCCTTGGCAGTCCACTGGCCTTGTCTCAGGGTCCTTGGATGCGATTCAGCCAAGGCCTTCTGATCAGGTTGATCATAGAGCTTGCCCAAGGCGTTAAAGAAGGCATCCACATAGTAGAACTAGTTAAATTTAACTTGGGTTCCACTGCAGGTGCCAGGGTGACTTACGAGGCTTTGAAGACTTCTTCTTGTGCAAACAAGCGGTGTGATAGTCCCTGGACCTCCTGGGTATGGATTTGACCAGCCAGAAACTTGGCTGGGGTAGGGTTTATCTTGCTGTCATTCATCGAAGAGAGACCCTCCAACTATCTTTAGGTTGTTTATAATGTTACGGCTAGTAGATATTGTCATAAGCTTGCAGATCTAGAGATGAAGGTCCGTCTGTAGTAGTCGCCTTTCCCATAGAGCTTGTCACACTCACAGGTACTCAGATGCCCCCAGGTCTTAACTGTAGCATAGTGTAAGCTTATGTGCAATACTGCAGAACGAAGATAGGAGGTTGTAGACAGGATGGTGGTGGATATTTGGTAGCAGGCCAAGGTCAGAGGTCTGTAGCAGATAGTGTGGTCAGAAATTGGCAAAGGGTCAGGGCTGGCAGCGGGCAGGAAAATCTAAGGTACAGATACGAAGTTCAGGGCAATCAGAATTCAAGCAGAGTCCAAATAACAAGCCAGGGATCACTGCATAGGTCAAATAAAGAGAGTTCACAGAACACAGAACAGAGCAGGTCAGTAATCCAATAGGAAAACACTGTAACCAGCAAGGCGGCTAAGCCCTCCCAGCCTTAAATACCTAGGAGAACCAATCAGAGGAGAGGGGACACAGGAGGAATAATAAACCCAGTAGGCTGTTAATAAATAGGTAATATGCGTGCACACACGGCTGCCTCTCAATGCTAAGATGCGGCACAAACTAGCAGAGCATTCCGGCCGTTGCCTAGGTGATGGACAAAGAGGAAGTCATCATGGCGCGTCCCATGAGTACACAGGCAATCAAGGCAAGCACACGACTTTGACTAGGGATTCAGTGGACTCCAACTTTCCACATTTCACCTTGCTCTGCAAAACAAAGACCAAAGCTATTGTATATACATTTGTTTAGTGCTAAAAGATGGGCCAGTAATGCTCTTTGCAAGTTCCTATGTTGCATTTATTCTAAAGTACTATTCATATAAAATATGAGCATATTAGTTTTTGTTTTTTTTCTCCTACCGCCATAGAAGTATGGTAAACAAGGTTATACAGGAATATCGTTCATAGAGGTTGCACAAAATCAATTTTTTTCATGCCCATTTAAGTTACTAATCTTACTATTAATAAATATGAAAGAACACACACATATCAAATTGATGATGCAGTTTATTTATTCATGTGAAAATTATATGTTTTAGGACTTACTATTTTAAAGCACGGCATGCTTATACAAAATTATTAAATTAGATTTGCATTAATGTCATCCCCTTTCCAAATGAAATTACCACATTTAATTAGTTTACTAGAAGTCTGTCTTAAGTCACATTACACTGTCACTTCACGCCTACTGTACATACATCTTCAGCAAAGGTCACTACTTGGTAATAATAGCTGCCCTTGCAATTGTTTGCAAAATAATTATCACAGTAGCTTCTTAAATTATTAATTATCATTGCTTCTCAATGCTGTAGCAAATATACCTAACAAATATCTAAATAAGTATTGAAAATGTCTGGACATTAATAAAAGCGGTCATACAACAATTCTACATGTGCAAAGACCTAATGAACTTTTCAATTATATTATTTAAAGTTCATATGAATATTATCGGTTTCACACCCTTAACAGCATTACAAAATTAAAAGTGGCCATGTTTTATTTTTGAATGAATTTATTTCTACTATATTGCATTTCATCTGTTGAAGAATCTTTACCTATTATATGATTCTTAGCCATTTACGCTTTGTACAAAGTCTCTCCCCTCATCAGAACTAGAGATGTGCGCAGACCCCTGTGTTTTTTTAATTTTGGCTTTAAAACCAACTTTGTGTTTTGATTTTGGCCAAAAATACTTGTGTTTTTGGTTTTGGATCTGTTTTTAATTAAAATTGTGAAATATAGTTAAAATCTGATGATTTTGGGCTGTCTTTGCTCCTTCATTACTATTTATAGCATAGACATTCATTTACAGTCTATTTTCTAATGATCTCTTCACAACTGTCCAAATTTTTGCCACTTTTGGTCAATGACTACAGCAAGCTGGCTGGCTAAAATTAGTTACAAAGCAGCGGCACAAATGCATATCAGTTTAATAAAATATACAATATCTATGAAACATAGTGGCACAGCAGTGTGCATCAAGTGTGGTATTCTTACTCGTTACTACCTCTTGCTTCAGTTGGTGGCAAGACAGGTCATTTTTTTGGATGCTGCTGCAATGATCTACATGTGGTTACTGAATGATGAAAATATCCAGAAATATTATGGGCCATGGACAACATCTTCTGCACCAACCACTCATTTTTTAATGAATTTCTATGCCATCAAGTTTATTGTGTGTGCAAAGCATGGTACATGCTTAAATTCACCCAGTCGCAATGCACACACAATGTTCACTCCGAATCACGAGGACAGTCTTAGCAGAGTGAGCCATTTTGCTATGATATTCCTGAGTTTTCCCAAGAGATTGACACCGATATGTTTGATTGTGAGGCCAGAAAAACAAAGAGCAGCTTGCCTGTGAATGACCTGGCATTGTGTGCTAGCACTGCTATGCTGAAAGGATAAGGAGGAGGAGGATGAAGCTACCTATATTACTGCTGCTGATGGTGCTACACAGAGGCAGGCTGGGCTAGGGGGCAGAGGGGCATCTGCCCCACAGGCCAGTCCCATAGTGGGCCACCTTGGGCTGGGTCAATGGGACATCTGCATTTTTTTCCCTTTAATATAGGTTGCTGAGTCGAGTCTTTCTCCCCAGGCTAAAATTTGCCAGCCCTCTCCTGGTGCTACACCTACCCAGTGCGCTGTCATGGTCATGCCGTCTTTTGTTTGACCAGAACCACTTTTCCAAATATATGTATTTAAGTGAACAGTCAATGAAATGGCATTTTCTAGGGACTGAAATACTTTTTGTTTAACCATACCCAGTACAGCCAAGGAGTTGCTGTTCGGAGAAATGTAATTGAGATGGAATTTGGTAGCTTGGGCACATAACCTCCACAAATCAGCTAAACCCTGATGCATTGGTGGTGGAAATTGGATGCCCATCCAATGCTAACATAGCTGTCATGACTTTAGTGAACCGCTGTGCAGCAGGATGCTGACTGTCATAATTGGTTCCTCTTTCAAATGCTTGCTTCACAGAAAATTGGGTACAACTGCAGCTTACTCTTCTTGGTCCCCTTCTGTATTGATGTATCCCCACCAGCAGCAGCAGCTGTAATGTGCAAGGATGTTTCTTGGGCTTGCTACTATACACAATTATACAACTTTTGAAAAACGTGCTGCAAATGACAGGAAGGAGATGCCTAGATGGCCATGTCCCTACCTCTACTTATTGTGCACCACAAAGGCTACAGATGCTTTAACAAATGTTGGATGTGTTGGGATAAAAATATTTCAAAACACAAGAGATCCATTATTTGGTCTTATGCCCAGATATGAATATGTGCTCATAATGGGAATGAGGGGATACCACTGGTAGCTGCCTTACTTCAACACAATCATCATCATCCTCATTATCTTGTTCAAGTACAACACATTAATATTCAGATCCACAATTTTCCTCCTCATCCTCTTACACATTTGCAAGTTCCAAAGTAGCAACCTCAATTTCTATGTTTAAATCATCATCATTACTACTCATCCTCACAATTCCAAATGGTTAAGAAATTTGGGAAGAAGGCTACTATATAATTACAGTGTCAGAATCTCAAATGTCAGATACACATGTAGCACTCATGGATACCCTTAGACTCTCCTCAGGATTCTAGGTACACCCAAGTTATTTTTCAGCCTCATTGTTCTTTTCATACAATGATGTGCCTGTTTTGGAGGTGGATCATGGGAGGTTAAGGAAGATGCATCACCGTGTTGAGCACTCTCTTTAGCTATTAGCATTTTTGTATGTTTAGCAGCAATTGCAGGACCCCTACTAGCAAAAAGTGGTCATGATCTGAACCTTTTCTTGCTACTGTGGGTGGTGTATGGAATGTCAGCTACTTTCTTTCTGCATGACCTTTTTTACTAATAGAGATCATAAAAATACTACTACTGCCAGTATTGGTATTAGGATGCTTCTGATCTCTATATTGATCCATGATGAACAAGAGAAGTAATGCCACTTGAAGTTGGAGCTACATGTAGCTGCCACCACAACAGGTGAATGCCCAATGAGATAGGGAAAGTAGGAAATGTTACTTTACAATTCTTCTGTTACAGCTCCATAATATAATTCCTATTAGACATTTGGTTCTTCAAACATTTTAATTCTATTATATTTATTATATTTATATTTGGGGGTGTGCTGCTCAGAGTCAAAGACCACACTGTTTTTTGGCCACTTACTAAAGATGTCACTGATACTGTTCCTCAAAAAATTGCCTTCAGTTTGAAACACTTTGGATTTTAAAAGCAAGAAATATATTTGTTTTTGGTGGGTATTCTACTCACCGTTAAATAACACCCTGTTTTTTGTCTGCTTACTAAAGAGGTCACTGATATTGCCTGAAAGCAATATACAATTGCTTTCAGCTTGAAACACTTTAGATCTTAAAAGCAAGAAATGTATTTGTTTTTTGGGGTGTGCTGCTCAGAGTGATACAGCACCAATTGTTCAGATGTCACACACACTGATACTGTCCCTCACAAAATTTCTTTCAAGTTCTAAAACGTTGGATTTTAAAAGAAAGAAATCTATTTGTGTTTGGGGGTGTGCTGCTAACAAGCACTCTGTTTTTTTGCCACTATATAGTTCATTATTTAAACTTCCATACCTTTAAATTATTATTTGTCACTCATATGTCTTCAACCAGTTTATCTTTAAATTAGGTGGATTGCTGCACAAACGTTTTTCTCCGCTTGCATGCTTTCTCTGCATATTGTACAGAAATTAAGGGTTATTGCAGCACTAGTTTATTATGAGGGCTACAATACTCATTGAAATAAAGTTATTTTTTTATTTTCTGACTTATCTTATAGGAGTACTTATTCAGTATTGAAGATGATTCATGTTGAGGTGCTACCAATCAGCAATAATTTATATCAACTAGAAGACGAAACAAAGAGCTAAATTGAATTATGGTGCACTATGTAGTCCAATGTATATGTCATTCATTACCTTATAAACCAAATTACTAGTATTAATAAAACCTAACTTTTATTTATTAATGTAATACAATTATCTACAATTGCAGCAAAATACAAAGTGAAAAATTGAAATAAAGTGATTTTAAAATTGCTGTGTTTGACTCTCTATCTATGAATTATATATAAAGTAACCAAGTTGGGAAAGTTCCATAATATTTCCCGCTTCCAATGCTAGAATGCCTTATTAATAATTTAATTAAGGCTATTATTATTATTATTATTAATATTTATTTATAAGGCGCTACAAGGCATCCGCAGCGCCGTTCAGAGACAAACAAAATCACAATACAATGGGAGACAGCACAGTACAGTAAACACAGCAACTCAGTACGCTCAATGTACAGCTAGAGAGGGCGGGGAAAGGGGAGGGAGGATCCGAAAACGACGGGGCCCAAGAAGGGGGGCGCGGAAGACAGGGAGACCCCCAGGGGGGAGGAGGGAGCGAAAGTGGACGTGGGGTGGAGGACCTTTGAGGAGGAGGGCTAAGTAGCTGGAGAGCAGAGTTAGAAGTGGTGGAAACAGGAGGAGAGATGGCCCTGCTCAGAGGAGCGTACAATCTAAGGGGAGGGGTGGACAGACAGAGAGACGGAGGGGAGAGAGGGAGAGTGGGGGAACAGAGGCAGAAGATAAGGTAGGAAGTTAAGTGGGAGACAGAAAGGCTTTAAGAAAAAGGTGGGTTTTTAGGGCCCGTTTGAAGCTGGACAGATTAGGGGAAGTTCTGATGGAGGGAGGGAGCTTGTTCCAGTGGAGGGGGGCAGCGCGGGCGAAGTCTTGGATACGCGCGTGGGAGGAGGTTATAAGGGGGGAAGAGAGGCGACGGTCAGAGGCAGAACGGAGAGGGCGGGATGGAGCATGAATAGAGAGGAGGGTGGAGATGTAGGGCGCAGTGGAGTTGGCGAGGGCCTTGTAGGTGAGTGTGAGGAGCTTAAAGAGGATTCTGAAGGGGAATGGGAGCCAGTGAAGGGCTAGGTAGAGGGGGGAGACAAAAGAGGAGCGGCGAGAGAGGAAAATAAGCCTAGCTGCAGCGTTAAGGACGGATCGAAGGGGATCGCGATGAGAGTGGGGGAGGCCAGTGAGGAGGAGGTTGCAGTAGTCCAGGCGGGAGATGATCAGAGAGTGGATAAGGCATTTGGTGGCATCTTGGGAAAGGAAGGGCCGGATGCGAGCGATGTTGCGCAGCTGGAAGCGGCAGGATTTAGCAAGAGAGAGGATGTGGGGGCCAAAGGAGAGAGAGGAGTCGAGGATGACACCAAGGCAGCGAAGTTGGGGGACAGGTGAGATAGAGGTGTTGTCGACAGTGATGGAGAGGTCAGAAGGGGATGGGGTATGAGAGGGAGGAAAAACTATGAGCTCAGTTTTGGCAAGGTTAAGTTTGAGGAATCGAGAGGACATCCAGGAGGAGATGGCAGAGAGGCAGGCGGACACCCTAGAAAGGAGGGAGGGAGAGAGATCAGGAGAGGAGAGGTATAGTTGAGTGTCGTCAGCGTAAAGGTGGTAGCTGAAGCCGAAGGAGCTGATGAGTTCACCCAGGGAGGAGGTGTATAGAGAGAAGAGTAAGGGTCCCAGAACAGAGCCCTGAGGGACCCCAACTGGAAGGGTGGATGGGGGGGAGAGAGACCCAGAGGTGGTGACAGAGAAGGAACGGTGAGTAAGGTAAGAGGTGAACCAGGACAGGACTGGGCCGGAGAGGCCGAAAGACTGGAGGGTGTGAAGGAGGAGGGGGTGGTCAACGGTGTCAAAGGCTGCAGAGAGGTCAAGGAGGATGAGAAGGGAGAAGTGGCCCCTGGCTTTTGCAGAGAGGAGGTCATTGGTGATTTTAGCCAGGGCAGTTTCAGTGGAGTGGAGGGGGCGGAAACCAGACTGGAGAGGATCAAGGAGGGAGTATTCAGAAAGGTAGGAGGTGAGACGGCTGCAGACGAGCCTCTCAAGAATTTTGGAGGCAAAAGGGAGAAGAGATATGGGGCGATAGTTCGAGAGAGAAGTGGGGTCGAGATTAGGTTTCTTAAGAATGGGGGATACGAGAGCATGTTTGAAGGAGGAGGGGAAGATGCCAGTGGAGAGGGAGAGATTAAAGAGGTGAGCGAGGTGGGAGCAGGTGGTGGGGGAAAGGGAGCGAAGAAGGTGGGAGGGGATGGGATCCATGGGGCAGGTAGTGGGGGGGGAGGATAAAATGAGAGAGTGGACTTCCTCGCCGGTGGTGGGACGGAAGGAGTGGAGGGGAAGGTGGTTGGGGGGGGAGGACAGAAGAGTGGGAGGGGTGGAAGAGAGAGTGGAGGAGGAGATTTCAAGTCGGATGGCCTCAATTTTAGAGGAGAAGAAGGAGGCGAAATCAGAGGCAGTCAGGGAGGAGGGGGTGGGGGGAGGGGAGGGGGCCAGGAGAGTGCTGAAGGTGGCAAAGAGGCGGCGGGGGTTAGAGGACTGGGAAGAGATGAGGGATTTAAAGAAAGATTGTTTAGCGAGTGAGAGGGCAGAGCTGTAGGATGAAAGGATGAATTTAAAGTGGAGGAAGTCAGCCAGGGAGCGGGATTTTCTCCAGTGACGTTCGGCGGAACGGGAGCATTTTTGGAGGAAGCGGGTAAATTTGGAGTGCCAGGGTTGGGGTTTGGAGCAGCGGGGGTGGACGGAGTGGGCTACAATGTTTACTCAGAATAGTCGGTTATTGTATCTCCAAAAAGTCTAATAATCTGTTATAGGATGTCACCTTATTTAATCATAAATTGACAGCAATAATTTAGTGACATATTCCTATAATGTATATATAGATTGACTATGGAGATTTAAAGTATCGCAGTTGCCTCCTAAAATAATACTGCTATAAACTTATCTAAGTAGCTGTCTACTACTCTCAAGATTTTTATATAAACTAACACGCTGGTTAAATAATGAGGTTAGTTGTATCCGATGACAGGGAGTGGCACATAATGAATAACATATACATTGGACTACATAGTGCACCATAATTCAATTCAGCTCTTTGCTTCTTCTTCCAGTTTCTCTGCATATTGCCAGATACATGCATCCCTTTGTTACAATATATATATATATATATATATATATATATATATATTATAAGCAAATAAGAGATATATCTGGCGCTGATCACGACAGCGTGACCACTCCAAAATAGTAAGATGGAGTATGTATATATATACAATGTATAGCAAATAATATCAGTCCCGTATCCACAGTACATAAAAAATCACTTGACTCTTGTAAGAGTGGCAGCCTCGATAGCCTGACGCCAGATGGTTAATCCGGACGGAATGGATTACTGCAACAGAAGAACAAGCAGGGCGCCTCTCAGTGATATATCGAATATACAACGTGGAATAGAGCAATAACATGCGTACCATGAGGTAAACAACGATGGGTCTTTTAGGAGATAGTGGAGTAGTATTTGCTGTACTTGTAGTCCTCCAGATCTCCACCGATCAGTACAAAAATGCGGAAAAAGCAAACATAGTATAACTCTGTAGTATTCTTAATGAGGGCAATATCACCAAAAACCCCACAATCCTATGGGGTGTGTGGGATTGGTATCCCAAGATTACCAATTAAATGACACCCATATAAGTGCAAAAGAAAAAACGTCTAAATCTGCGTACCAGATATCATGAAGTATCCCACTTCTGGAGAATATTAAAACATGTGCAACACCAATGACAGTAGCTCCCTTGGTATCTTACATCCAATCCTGCCAGTATTCTTCCTAAGAGTGCATCATCAGCAGCAGCAGCAGCTATTTATATAGCACCACTAATTCCGCAGCCCTGTCTTGGTCACTTTCCCCACTTGTAGCAGCTGGTTTCTTTAGCTCAGTTTATTCTTGTCTTGATCCTGGAATATTGGATGCTCTCCCAGGTATAGGGGTTTACATCTAGCAAAGGCTGTATAGACTATATAGGCTATATAGATTGACTATGGAGATTTAAAGTATCGCAGTTGCCTCCTAAAATAATACTGCTATAAACTTATCTAAGTAGCCATCTACTACTCTCAAAATTTTTATATAAACTAACACGCTGGTTAAATAATCCGGTTAGTTGTATCCGATGACCAGTGAGTGGCACATAATGAATGGCATATACATTGGACTACATAGTGCACCATAATTCAATTCAGCTCTTTGCTTCTTCTTCCAGTTTCTCTGCATATTGCCAGATACATGCCCCCCTTTGTTACAATATATATATATATATATATATATATATATATATGTCACAAGTTCAGGTTAGGGGTGTAATTTCCTGGGAAAAAGGGAAAAACTGCTGTACTGCCTATGCTTTAGTCAAACAATATCACGCCAGTCCAGTGCCTCCTTGGTTCAAGTAGCCACAGCTACTTTTATTTAGCAGCTTCGAAAAATAAGCTAAACAGAATGTAAATCCTAGCCTGCCCGACTCTAACTAAACAGTGTAGAGTTTCCATCAGGATTACACATATTCTGGTTTGTAGTCCTGCATGTGAATAACATTTGATTATTTATTAGCCAGAGGGTTTTAACTTGTGTCCTGACTTTATTATTTGGCATGACTATATGTTAATATTTCATTATTTATCTAGAGTATTTATTATAATTATAATATTATTGACTTACCGGAAACACAGTACTGCAAGTAAGGGTTTTCTCTATTTACACTATATCCTTCTATTATCTGATTTAATACTTGTATTTTGGCCTCAACTATTGTTTCTCTAATACGTTTCACTAATAAATTTTAAAATGTTACAAGCCTTAGATGGCTTGTAACATTTTAAAATGTATTGATGCAGTATATGCATAGAGCTCAGTCTCTCTCAGGATGCTCCTCCCTCTCACTCCTACCCTACCCTGGAGTTTCTCAGTTTTCTTAGGCTCCACCCCCTTTTCCACAGTAGCCTTGTTGGAGATGTAATTTCCCTTTCTGGACTGGTAAATGACAATGTCCAACTCTTTTCTTACAGATGCAATTGTGATTAGTAGCCCCTGGGTTCTCAGGTCCAACTACAGAATCTCGAGGAGTTACATATATATATATATATATATATATATATATACACATGTTTATATGTATTTATCTATGCAAAACAAATTGAAGAAAAGTGTAAACAAATCAAAGAAAAAAGGCATGTGATAGTGTAGTAAATTAAGATATACACCTGTGACTTTTAATTGTGCAAATTTCTTTGTCCCATGAGTATATATTTCTGCACTGCTTATTTGATACTACACTCGGGGTCATCCACTGTTTCTTCACTCTTTTTAGGTAGTTATTGTTTAGTACTTTTAAAACATCTTCAATATATCATATATTAGTTAAATGTACTTTAAAATGCAGAATAAATGGGCTTATTTGGGTTTACATAACATACGTGGAATGCCAGCTCCCATACTGCTCTCTTCAGATGGTTCAGGTCTCTTGGGAGGTCCATATTGGTCTCCAAATAGCAGGATGCCAATAGAAACTACCAGAATGTATAGCAAACAATAGTAGAACTAATACATGTAAAAAAATTGTACGTTATCCCCTATGCAAACTTCATCAAGGGCGCACAAAAGTGAAAAACAGCTTGTGTTTTCACTCCACATTAAAAATATATCATCAATAAAGTTTGAATTAATTCTGGTATGCAAATTAATTCCAAATGTATTTAGACTCATAGATAAACAAAATAATGCAAATGGTGTGGTCAAATTAGATCACATTGCAGTCCCTATCGTTTGAAAATAATATTTCAATAAAAGTACTATTCTAAACTCAACATTAGAGCTTTGATAAATTTCATCTTGTATCAACACTTCTCTCACAGCATTAATTTAATCTTCCTGTGGGATAGATATGAAAAGACTACTGACGTCTATAGTAAATGGAGTAAATGGAGTAAATTTGTATCAAACGTCTTAATCCTATTTAATGTGGATATATTTTTCATGTATGTTTTAGTTTTCTTTAAAGTGGATTGCAAGTAATAATGTGAATTGACTATAGAAGATTGTGCCTGACATTAAAGGGCAACCAGGTGGTTTTAGATATCCTTGTGAATTTTAGGACATGTATATTATATTGGACTGATTGGAAATCCTTTCTTCAGAAATTGTACTATCTTTTCCTTAAATAAATATTTTGACACTCCACACTTAATTATATTGTCCATAGTTACTTTAAACAAATCTTTAAGTTTTAAAATTACTCAGTTGTCATCGGGTTTCACTTCCATAATTCATATAATCCTTTGCTGGCAAGTCTACAATATTTTGAAGTATCCTTAGAAAGACTATGTATTGCTTCCCCTTCATTCTTTGCCAGATTATACCATCTATTGTGTGTTTTGCTTATATAAGTACTGACCCTTTGATCTAAAAGGCAATTCAGGTAATGAAGGGTGGATTGATTGAAGATCAAAATTATTTTTGTTTAAATCTTTCACGAGCTGTATGTCTACTGTCATTTTTAACAAACTTTTAACCAATGTTGTCAAGTCATTCTAAAATTATCAATTTTCCCATGATAATATTACCTATACTAGTGGAAACAAAGGTGAGACTTATGCTTAATAAAATATGTTCTGCTTCAGTAAACTGAGGTTGTCCTCCTGCTGGAAGCTCATGCTACCTTGCTCTTGTGTTTCCCCTCCTTGGCTGGAGTCTACCCCTTGTAAATATTTGTTTATTGCTGTGGTGCAAACGTGAAAAAAATGTGTGTCTTCTGATCACATATTATTTTGTGTTCCCAAACCAGAGGAGACACCTTAGCTGTTGTCTATTGTTTTAGATTATTGGGTAGTCAAAGCTTTATTTATTTTTCTATAAATCTCGCTTGATCTAAATCATCAATTAACTATTGATATACATGTTTGTCCTTATAATCTTAATGCATAATTCATCTTAAATGCATTGAATTCCTTCTTATATTTTATAAATTGTATATAGATCTTATTCTACCTGATTGAGTTACTCATTGCTGTCGGTTCTGTTATTTTCAATTGACCTCTCACCTTTCCCAATTCTGCTCCTACTTCCTTATTTACTAAAAGCAGCAAATCCAAACTACTTCCAAACTCCAAACGACTGCCGCTCCACTGGGTACAAAATGCAAGATTTATATGCACAATAGTAATCAATTTTGTTTTGCTTCTTTTTTTATCTTGAGCCCTCTAAGGAATTGTTTATCTTTAATTATTGTGATAAATATTGTCCATGGTGTAATATATCAATCTCCAATTTCTTCCATCTCAATTATTAATTATGATTGTCATAATAAGCCAATCAACTTTTGTGTCTATTAAAATAGGCACAGATAGGTGCTTTATATGTCAGGAAGGAATAGATTTTATACTGCACCTTCATATTTTCAACACTTGTAAATGTCCATCTTTGTGGTTATATGGACTGACAAACAGAACAAACTACAGCACTGTCATTGTTTCCTTATTATTGCTCTTTTTTCAATACTGATAAATTTCACACTACAATCCCACTTATTTTGCATTTAAAATTAATTGATGACTACCTATTTGTAATCCCAATACTTTGTAGATTAACATATATTGAAGCATAGTCGTTAAGATGCACTATAGCCATATTGACGAAACCTGGCATGTCATGGTGTTTTCACTGCTGCTAAGTCTATGAAGATATTTGACGTGCTTGGATGTTCATGGTCAGAAGCAAAGTATCCCTGAAAACTATTTTGAAATGCTGACAACTAGAAACAGCTTGTAATCAGACAGATAGACTAACAAGGCTAAATACAGTCATGGAATAGTTTTTTTTCGATACAGTGTATATATGATAATGTATTTAAATACCTTTTCATTTTAAATGTAATTAATTTCATCTCAAAATCTACACTGAAGCATATACACCCAGGATGCCTACTCTCCTAGAAAATAAAGGAAACTCCCAAATTAGAGTAAGACCTCCCAAGCACCAAAAAGAGCAGGACAATCTCTCAAAAGAACACTGAGTGGACAGGGACACGATGACACAATTAGCATAATAATACACATTGCCCTGCACAGATGAAGATTTGAATTACATCATTAAGTCACACCCACCTTTTCATGTGCTTCAATAAAGTGTGCAAGCACAGCTCATCTCCACTCCCCTAGTCCAGTACTCACCAAAGGTTAAGAAGTAGAGACAGAGGGGTTTGCCCAGGGAGGGGAAAACACTGTGAAAATTTTATCCTAGATATAAGGAGTCACTCCAGGGGGGGAGGTGATGTTCATTCTGGGAATTGATGGCTGGAAGCTGCAGGGTGGCTGGTGGCACTACTAGCAGATCTATGGATCATCAAGTTTTGGATAGCCAGGTGACTGTAACTTCTTAAGCTAGTGGGGTAAGGGACAGATGATGTGGTGAACCTGCCTGATATTTGATTACTGTTTCTACATAATATTCTAGTGATTGTTTTTGTTACAATAAATTTACTGTTGTACTTTTCTAACTGCATTTGCCTGAGTGACTAATAAGAACCTTAGAAGTTACTGGGTAGGCTTCCCTGGCATTGAAAGGCACTCATGGGTGGCCAACCAAAGTGAAGTGGGTAGAATTGGGCCAGAAAACCCGGTATTTTCACAATACTGGATACACTACTACTCAACACACTATGCCCAATTGGACTGAATGAAAGTATAAAATTTAATAATTTGTTGTAATTATTTGTTTTTTACAGTGCTGTACATTTTTTTTAGAGTAATTAGTGTGTTCTGTTGAAGGCTTTGGGCCAGACACAATCACAGTCAACTATTACAGTATTATCCAGTCTTTCAGTTTCCTTCTTTCTTATCAACCTTTGTTCAGTTTTATCTTCATCATTATGGTTAGGATATATTACTATTGATAGTGTTATAGGATACTATTTTCTCTGGCTCTTTGGTTAATGGTACTGTGGCTCAAGAGGACATCATCATCATCATCATCATCATCATCAGTTATTTATATAGAACCACTAATTCCACAGCGCTGTACAGAGAACTCATTCACATCTGACACACAAGAGCGTAGCTATAGGAAGGTTGGGAGTTCGAATCAGGCCTTACTCTGTTTGTATTATACTTATATTAAGATTGTATTTAACAATCATTGTTTATATAATATATATTTAGTGTTTTTGAGATGCATTATTATCACTAAAACACATGGTGATTCTTATGAGAGTATTATTATTATTATTATTATTATTGTTTATTTGTAAGGCGCCACAAGGTTTCCGCAGCGCCGTACATGGTACAAACAGTAGACTATACAGGGTAAGACAGTATATATAAACACAAAGTACCAGTACTTCAGAAACTCCAGGCAGGCAGATACAGTAGAGACGGAGTGGAAGAACAGGTATGGAGACAGGAGGGAAGATGGGCCCTGCTCATACGAGCTTACATCCTAAGGGAGGGTAAACAGAATCAGGTACATAAGGGAGCCAGTGAAGCAACGGGGAGAGAGAAAGGGGGCAGGGGAGAACCAGAAGAGGTGAGAGGTTAAGTGGATGGTTGGTAGGCCTTAAGGAACAGGTGAGTTTTAAGAGCCCGCTTGAAGGAGCACAGATTGGGTGAGAGACAAATGGAGCGTGGGAGGTCGCTCCAGTGAAGGGGGGCAGCACGGGAGAAGTCTTGGATTCTAGAGTGGGAAGAGGTGATCAGAGTGGAGGAGAGGCGGCGATCATTGGCTGAGCGCAGGGAGCGGGCGGGAGTGTGAATGGAGAGGAGGTTAGAGATGTAAGGGTCAGTAGACTGAGAGAGAGCCTTGTAAGTGGTGGTGAGGAGTTTGAAAAGGATTCTGTAGGGGAAGGGGAGCCAGTGTAAGGAAAGACAGAGAGGGGAGGCAGAGGAAGAGCGGCGTGAGAGGAAGATGAGTCTCGCAGCCGCATTGAGTATAGAGCGGAGGGGGGCAAGGCGGGAGCAGGGGAGGCCAGTAAGGAGGAGGTTGCAGTAGTCGAGACAGGAAATGATGAGAGCATGGATGATAGTTTTGGTGGCATCTTGAGAGAGGAAGGGACGGATGCGGGCAATGTCACGGAGTTGGAAGCGACAAGTAAGTATTATCTAATGTACTAGGAGGCATACGCTGTATACTATATCAGGCATTATCTAGCATGCTAGTCATATAGAATGACACTTTTATGTTTTAGGTTTTTCTTCATGTCATTATGTATTAAAATTGTTATTGTCTACAAACACGATGTGTTACATACCGAGAAGAAAAAATGTCACACACAGCAATTTTAATACACTTTATTTCACTAATAACGTAATAATTTTGCTGGTTTTAATTTAGAAATATTTTTTCATTTAATCATAACAAAATGAAAGGTCATTTTTAATTATAAGTACTCAAATTTACATGGAAACTTGACAATTGCATCTAATTGACTGTATTGTGCACCAATTGATAACCTTGATAACCTAGTATTTCGTTTTTTCTTCTTATTTGTGTTCCAATTGATTTATTGTGCTGGTAGGGGGCACATGTAATCTGAAGGAAGTGTAATGTTAATACGTGAAATACCTGTAACAAAATAATGAACAGTTAGATCAGAGTATATACAGTCATCATTACTTTACTAGTGCAACAAAACCCTCCCTTGCATAATATTATAAGCTTGTCTGAAGAGGTGGATTTTCAGAGAACACTTGAAAGTTTGTAGAGGTAAGTCTTATTGGGAATGCCATAGAGTGGATGCAGTCAGAAAAAAGTCCTGTAACCGGGAATGGGGGCATGTAATGACAGTGGAAGAGAGACACAGATCTTGTGCAGAACAAAGTTGTCGAGTTGGCATATATTTTGAAACAAGTGAGGAGATGTATATTGGTGCATTTTTGTTGATGGCTTTGTAGGTTAGTAAAAATACTTTATATTGGATTCAGTAAAAAAACAAGCAATCAGTGTAGAGACAGAGAGTGATTCAGCAGAAGAATCATGGAGCATTTCTTTCCCTGCACAATGATCTGATATTTACATGTCCTTAGGGGTGGTAGAGGTTATACATCAGCTTATTCTTAAGATAGGACTCTTTTTGCACAGGCAAGGTGCCCTTTATGTGGAAAAGCACATTTATAAGTGTAATTGTACTAATGTAATGAAATCATGAAGAGGGTCATTAGAGTTGAATGTAAAACATGCCAGTTTACAAATGCGCAATTATGCATCTGTGCATTTATATTTTCTTGTCTGCATTTTTAGTTACACATAACTTACATAAGCTCAACCAATAATTTTGCATTTTGATGCATCTGGAGAAAAAATTTGACAACCATCAATTTGAAAACTTCACAGGTCTTGTGTAGCCAAACATACATGCAACCAGGGTTGCCAAGAGAAATTCAGGGCCCCGATACAACAACTTCATGGGGCCCCTTATAGATGAGCATGTAAAAAAAAATTGCGCCGAGTGTGTGATCATACAAGTGGGGGAGTGGCTAGCAGGTGAAAAGTGCTAGGCCACCCTCTTACAGAAAAGAAACTGCATTGTTGTGTACACCATTGCCACAATGGTGCAGTGCCCGCTCATCTAGCACCAGACATCTAGTACCATAGTGTAGTATAGAAAGAATGCAGTGTGTACATAAAGAGTTTTCCTTCATAACTATGTCATCCTCCTCCCCTCTCCAGCATCTCCTTCATCACTCAGTGGCTTTGTTTCCCTCCCCTTGCCTCCTTTCCTTTACTTACGTTTGTATTGGCTTCTTTCAGCTCTTCTCTTCTCTCTTCCGTCTTCTGTCTTCTCTCTTTTGAGTCCTCTCTGCACCGCTCCTCACATCATACCAGACATTCAGTGCAAGCAGTGCAGAGAGAAAGGAGGAGGGACACCAGTGCCGTGATCATGTGATGCATATTTTTTTAAAATTTTCAGCTCCCCCACCCCGCACCACCCGCCCCACAGAAAAAAAATAAATGAAGAAGAAACATTTAGAAAAAACAACAACAAAATAAACTGTCATCAGTAAGGGCCCGAGCGGGGCCCCCTGGCATGCCCAGGCCCTTGTAATTAGTACCTGCCCCCCTCTCGGTGGCCCTTCATGCAACCCAAAATAAGACACATCTGAACGCGATGTGCTTAACTTCTACCTGTTCACCATCACTGAACTGCACCTGCATGTGACCACCCCTGATCCACCTCTCCAAAGGTAAGTGGTTGCCAATATCAGATCTGTGCAGCTCAAAATATCAGCATAAGTTGTGTACATTTGCAATGCAACTAATTTAACATGAAGAACAAAATTACACCACAAAGATGTATTTATGTACAACTCTAAATAACTCTCTAGAAGTACAAATGTGGCTAATTATATAAAGGCATTCCCAAAGTTTAATTGCTCTCATTACTTATTGAAGTCATAAATTGAGTCTCCAACAAGCAGTACTTCAGTAAACTATGAGAAAATAGTTTTCAAGTATAGGGTCGTGGCTTATGGTCATAGCAAGCAAGGCTTTGAAGTGTCATTTATACAGTTTGTGGTGTGCATTCTCATTGCAGCGTGCATTCCCGCATATGCTTACACAAAGTTTTTTTTCATGAAACGGTCCTCTCGCACTCCAGTAGTAGGTCTATTAAAAGAATAGGGTGGTTGAGAGCCCGCTGCATTAAAAGCTATTCAATTGTTTTTTAACGCAGCGCGTTAAACAGACAAATATGCTGTTTTACCTTGCACCTCTTTGGGGTGTGCTAAAAATATAAAACCTATGAAAATTATTTAAAATCATGTAATAATGAAAAATAAAAGATAAACTATGTTTATCAGTAATGCATAACAATAAAAAGTTGATTTTCTTGTGAAAAAATAATGAAAAAAAAAACCCATAAAAAAATAAAAAATGAAAATCACTAATTAAATATATTTATGTATGTTTTTGGTACAAATATGTATGTATTAATGTGTTTTGACATGGTATGGATGATTCTATAGTAAAAAATTGTGAAATAAAAAAATATGCTTAAGAAAGTACTGTAATGTAGATATTATCAACTAAAAAGGTTGTGTAGTGCAATCTAATGTATGAAAATGTATACCAATCCTTTTTATTTTGTGTTATACATGACCGCGTTAAAACTCCCCTTCACCCCCCTAAAAACTTGCAAACACCAATGATTAACGTGCGGCGGCAGCGTCCCCTTTTTTTCAGTTGAATTGCACGAGTTTTAACGTTGCGTTAACTAAAAACAGTCGCTATAGCGGTCAATTGAATACCCCCCATGGTGTGAAAACCCATATGCATTATATGTTCTTCAATTTACATACAAACCACCTTTATTGAATAAATGTTTGTTTGATTTACATTTGTTTTATATCCCTGACATAGAATTTAGATCCCTCAGTTGCCTTAATGAGTTAATAAACACTAATCTTTTGCCCTGAAGAAATCAGGCTCAAATTATTCCTCAAACCTTTTAATTCTGTGTTGTTATTTTAGTAGATCTGAACTGTTTCATTAGATTTGTTTTAAGGAACAGATGTGTATTTGCATAATGTGAAGATTTAGTTAGACTTGTGAAAAGAAAATCACATCTTTATTTTACAATGCAGCTAATATATGTATGGATTTGACAATGCAATCCAACAACAAGCATATGATTTACACTTTATTCTTAACTTGTTCTTTGTAGTTGAAGAGGTCCCAGATGCATTATAAATGTACACAGCTATATCTAATTTAACAGCAGAGGTATGTTTCCTTTTCTAAAGTAGCTTTGTTAAGGATATCTTGATTCATAGAGCAACACAGTTGCATTGTTAAATGCATTTCATTTCTTGACCTGAATTCAATGGCTTCACCTTCCTTTGAAGTATCCGCTATTTTTTAAAAGTTACATTTTACAAGTATCTGTCATTTCATATATTTATATATTCTAAAATGCAAGCTCTTTTGATTATTGGCTCACATTCTATTTAACTTACAGAACTGAATGATATTGTACAATATTTTCCTTGCAGTTAAAATAGATATAATAAGTGATAGATACAGTTATAAAAGAGTTCATGCACTCATGTATTTTACTTATGCGCTAAATTACTTTTCCAGCATGTATATATTGCTGTTCAGAGAATTTAGTCATAAACTAAGCGTTTTTATAGAGAGGCTTCATAACACCTAGCACACAATAAAATGGCGTTAAACCCCAAGTCCCCTGACTGACCACTGATTGGTAGACAGGGGACTCATGGGTGACTTCATTGAGAATGCCTCCCCGGTGTGTCAGGTGATCTTTGTTGGCATTGGGGATTAAAATACCCGCTGTTATGCACAGGTAGAATTGTTATCACATGTTCAAGTTCAACTTCCCCTCAAGTTGACTGTTCCACTTCTCTCAAGTATTTAGGCGAGCATTATATTTAAGTTCAAGCCATCTGAGCTAGCATTTACCTTGTCAGTAGTTAGGTAGAGAAAGAGAACTGACCTATACTGTGACTGCAGTGGCATTGAGCTGTATCTGAGAGATAAGCTGGCCTAAGATGCAATAGGGATCTCTGGGTCTCAGTGAACAAACAGTAGTTCAAGGAAAAATTTAAAAGAAGTAATCTATAGTGGTAGTAGGGTTTGAAAATTCATTCATGTTAATATTCATATTTATATTAGAGACGTGCAGTTAAGATACAGAGAAATCCAAAAGATCTGAATTTTGGGGTACTGAGTTGAACCAAGAAATGACTCAGTTTCTCATGCCAAATTCAGATCTGCCATTCTAGAAGTGATAACATGTGGGTGGGACGTTTGCTGCAATTCTGTGCTCATAAAGTGACTTGTAAAGGGTTGGACTAGTTGAAAGAGGCAATGTATTTTGAGATAGTTGTGATTTTACTGCACAAATCTTAACAGTTTATTTACAGATCAATCTGCTGGAATTTTGTGCTGATAAATTGGATGTGAGAAGTTGAAGAGAAGACGAGCAGTGGATACTGGTAGTAATAATATATTTGTAAACTAATTAGGAGTGGGCAAAAAATATTCTTTCTTGCTTTAAAAATAGGTGTTTCAATATGGAGACAGTTGTGCAAGGGGACAAAATACAGGAAACTTTTAAACTGTGAGCAGCTAGTGTGTGAGGGCAGTATTAGTGACATTTGATCTATTTAATCTACAACAATCAGAGTATTGTTTGACTGGTAGCAGCACACACCCAAACACACATATATATATATATATATATATATATATATATATATATATATATATATATAGTAACAAAAGGAGGCATTTAGATGGCAATATGCAGAGAAAGCAGGGAAGTAGAGTAAAACATTTGTGCAGTAATGCACCTAGATTGAATGTAAAGACCTATGTATGAAAAGCAATAGTTTAAATTTGGTTTAACTTACATGACTTGAAATCCTTCCTCTCAGCAAACAGACAGGGTGTGTCTGTTTGAATTACAGAGCCAGTGATGGGCGTTTCCTTTTAAAGAGAAGGTGGGTGTGTCACCTGTCCATCAAGCTAAGGCTGGGGGTGGAGTATCAGGTATAAAAGCTTGTTTATATCATTTGTGCACTGAGATCAACGCTGGAGAAGCTGGCTGGTCTTGAGAGAGCTGAGTATGTCTAGCTAGCGTTTAGGGTCTCCAAGAAATGCTGTGAAATCTGTACGGTGTCAAACATTTACCATCCTGATAATAAAACTACGTAAAAAGGAAGAAGTTGTTTGCGTATGCTTCTGCAGTAGCGGGCTTTTGCCACAATATATATATATATATATATATATATATATATATGTATTTTGCTTTTAACATCCCAAGGGTTTTGATCTGAAAGGAACTGTGTGACAGACAGTATCATATCTGCACTAGTAATTGGCCAAAAGACAGGGTGCTGTGAATGCCCTGGCACTGTGTGCTAAAACTACTATGCTGAAGGGATGAGGAGTACAATGATGATGCTAAAGGCATTGCTATTGCTGAAGTTGATACAACTACCCAGTGGGCTGTCATGGTCATGTAGTCTTTTGTTTGACCAGTACCACTTGTCCACATATCCGCAGTTACAGTTAAGTGGATATTTAGTAGAACAGCTTTTTATAAGAATTGAGTTGCTTTTTGTTTTAACATCCTTGTACAGCTGAGGAATTATATTTGATGCTGCATTATCTTTCTTAGTCTTCTATCTCCATTGCATGACATCATTGGGAGATCCTTTTTTGCAGAATCCTTTTTTGCAGAATTTCTACTACATGCGGAGCAACTTATGAACTTTTTAAAACTAAGACTTTTTTGCAGCATATTACTTTTGTATATTGATAATTCTCATCATTATCTTGTTCAAGTACAACACATTCTAACATTTTTAGATCTAAATTATAACCAATACTACGCACGGTGGCAGGTCCTGGCATTGCACCATTAATCCGGCAATCTGACTATGGCCATTTTAAGTGACGACAATGCCACTGGTGGCATTTTCTCCAGTCAGAATTTATATCAGACATGTCGGACATGTTGTGTGTGCCTATTATGGTTAGTCTGTATTTCCTCCATGTCACTATACCTAGTGTCGGCATTATCTTCATCAGAAAAACTTACCTCATTCTGTATCACATCCCCAAAGGTATGCGGTCGACAATTCAAATATTGACAGAATTATTAGGTCACCAATTCACTTGGTCGACAATTTTATTAGATCAACCATTCAAATGTAGACAGTTCTATAGGTTTACAATTTAAATGTAGACAATATTAGACAGTATTAGATCTACAATTCAAATACAGACAGTACTCTATGGGTAGGCTTAGGGATAGATATTATTGCAACCTAATAATACTGTTGATATTTCAATTGTTGACCTAATAATACCGACTACATTTCAGTTGTTGACCTGATGATACTGTTGATGTCATTATTGTCAACTTTCCAACCCTTTCTATACTATGGTGGCAATCATATAAATGTCAAGCATGTAACTGTTGAGCATATGTATAGCAACCTATTACAATGGTTGTGAACTTTTGGAAAAAAGCTGCACTATAACTACAGTGCCAGAATCTGAAATGTCAGATTCACATAGAACAAGAGAGGACGGATGTTAAATATATATATATATATATATATATATATACATATATATATATATATGTTTTTTTGGCCCAATTCTTCGACTTCATGCTGGCTAGACACGCACGGGTGCCTTACTATGCCAGGAAAGCTTATCCAGTACCATCTAAGGTTCAAATAGTCACTCAGGAAAATTAAATTAGAAAGTAAAACAATACATTTATTGTAATAAAAACAATCACTGGAGTATTATATACAAATGTAAATAAATACTAGAGAAGCTCAGCCTGGAGCCCACCCGTGCTTAGGGGATCCGAGTAGGCTCGCGAGCCGGCTCGGTACTTTTGCGCATCTTCGGATCCGAATTGAGGCAAAACATCATTGTTGCGTTATCGGATCTGGTTGGTTTTGGATTCCATAAGTACCTCCCTCCCCAGGAGATCCATCGCCATTGTTCACAGTGTTTTTGTCACTCTCCAGTCTCCAGTGCCATTACTTAGTGCCATTGCTCATACAGAAACAGGAGGGGTAGCAGTGTTCTTGTCACTTGACAAAAATTGACTGGAAATTAATGTTATTGAGGTTAATAATAAAGTAGGAACAAAACAAAAGCCAAATTATGTGATTTTAGAAAATAAATAAGGATTTTAGAAAAAAAATAGGGATCCAAAAACAAAACACACAAGGGTGGTTTTGCCAAAACCTGAAACCAAAACCAAAACACGAAGTTAATCCAGATCCAAAACCAAAACCAAAACATGGGGGTCAGTGAACATCTCTAATAAATACCAGGCAGGTTTACCACATAATCTGTCCTTTACACTGCTAGCTTAAGGAGTTAGTTTCCTGGCTGTCCTGACTTGATGACCCATGAATCTGCCAATGTATTCCACTGGTAGAGAATGGCAACTCAAATACCAGCCACCCTGCAGCTTTCAACCATCAATTCTCAGAATGCGTATCACCTCTCACCCTGGATTGGCTCCTTATATCTAGGGTCTAATTTCCACAGTCTTTTCCCATACCTGGGCAAACCCCTGGGTCTCTCCTTCTTAAACATTGGTGAGTGCTGAACTAGAGAGTTGACAGGGGGAGTTGAGATGAACTGTTATTCCACAGTAGCTCTCATGCGGTTTCTCAGCCAGACTATCTCAGTCAGTCCTGTGGAGGACAATGTGTACTTATTGGCCTTCCCCAGCTCCAAATGTCAGATAACAGTTAACCCCTCCTGTAATTCACCCCTTATACTACTTTGTGATGTCACAGGGTCCCCAGCTGTTCCATGCTTCCTGTAGAGAAAGGAGAGGGAGAATGAATGAAGCTACAGCCCCCTCACCTGTGACCTGAAAACTGCTTCTTACTCATAACCCACCTGGCTACACTTTAAGAGCAATGAATAACAACTTCACTACAATATCAACAATATACAATGAACAATATACATATTTACAATGAGCTACAATGTCCCCTTATCCATATGTAATTAGACACTGCATTTGTATTCTGTTGAGCTGGGGAACAGAAGCAAGTGCTATAAAAAGTGCATGCAGTAATCCACATTTTGTGAGAAACGAGGCACAAGCTGGTTAAGGTGTTATCAAACTCATTTCGTCACAAATATGCATTCCATCCTGGAAAGCATAAACTGGAGGTGCCAAAACAGGAAGTACACAAACAGGTTTTCACTTTAACAACCAAACACAGTTAATCCTAGGTGAGTAATTTGGACACCTGCCTTGCAGGTGTATATTCCCTATGCATACTTAAGTGGAGATGCGTTATTGTACCAAGGAGATACAATAACGTATCTCCACTATCAAATGCACACCAGCGGTATGCGTTTCAGCTTGGAACTCAGTAACCGTAATTGTAACAATGCACTTCCTGTTTAACAAGTGTTTTAGTTCCATAATGTTCCTGGAAATTATGTTTTGCCTCATTTTTTGTCCTATCTTAGTGCAAAGAATTGAGTCGTGTTTTGTATCTACTTGGAACCCCAAATATTGAATCTGTCGGTTTTCTCCAAATCTAATCCGCTCATCTCTAGTTTCTATTAATGTTGTAGATGCTATGGTCATTTCTAGCTTGAAGATTGTGATTCCTCTTTACATGTATAATATGAATATACTATATATCTACCCTTGTACCTTTCCTTTACCACTCTGTCACTGTTATTTTCCCCTTACTTAAAAGCCTATTACAACTATTATGTTCAAAATATATTATGTTCTGAATTGCTAGATAACTCAAACAGCATGTGATGTGAACTACTTGCCTCTTACAACTATGTATTTTTTTCCCGACGTTTTTTTCCAGTGGTTTGTTAAACAACAGCTTCATAAATGTCATGATTTATATTCTTACCATGTAGCAAAATCAGGAAGGCAATGTTTATTGTGGCAATTTGAAAACCAGTGGTTTTATGAGCGGTTTGGCCTTTAGTAAATCTGGCGGGTTAAAATTGCTCAACAAAACAACAGTTTCACTAAACTGCATTCTGGTAAGTTCATCCTCTGGTCTTTGCTCAGTGTGAAATAATTATTTAAATAGTTTAAATAGCAATGTAAAGGACTGCCTGAATGCCTTTGTGCTCACATGTAGGTGTAATGCAATATTGTGCATGAAAATGTTAGTGCTTTTGTACAGGCCTGATACACACACACACACACACACACACACACACACACACACACACACACATACATACATACATACATACATACATACATACATACATACATACATACAAACACACTACTATTTTTTAAATAGTACTTTGTAATACAGGTAGTATGTGCAGATAGCATTGATCAGTGTTGAGTTCCATCTAACAGTTTTCCAAATGTATTTATTTAGCTATTTGTGCAGGGTCTACCAAATCATGCTCAATAATTGCAAAATGAATTGTGGAAGATGCACTTATCTCTACTGCCCATATATCAATATACAGGGATAGAACAGTGCATCGTTGGGCCCCAATGCAAATCTTCTGCAGGGGTCCAGTGATGCCTATCTTGCCTCTCAGGTCTCCTCATCTGTCCGCAGTAGAGCAGAGTAGTTGCTTCTTCTGAGCATGAGCGGTCCAGCGCATTTGACCAATGAATGAGCTGCTTAGAAGGAGCCGCCGTCTTCTCTTTTGATATCTACTCCTGAGGGGGAGCAGGGACCTTGAAGCAAGGATGCCATTCCAGGGCCACCTCACCTCCAAGCCCAATAGCCACCGCACCACCTGCACTCCCTATTGTTGCGCTCCTGTCAATATATATGCTCTACCAGCAGTTTTATAAGAACGTTAATTATTGTTACTGCTCATGTCTGCCACGTTTTCCAGGTTACAGAATTGTGTGGTGGAATAGGCAGAGGTGTGAAGTTCTGATACAAACTTTGAGCTCCACTTTTGTTTTATAGTTTGTAATTTCCATATTTCACAGAATTTATAGTGTATGAATAGAGCTATGATGACAGTGTCAATTCACACCACTCTGTAGTGTGTTTAGGATAAAAGTAGAGAATTCCGTGTAGAACACTTAAGGCCAAACTCTGCTGGAGAAACAGACACAATTAACTGCCCAAATTAGGACAAAGTTAAATATTCTGCAAAACAGTTTTGAAAATTAACTGATTGATTTTAGGCTGCAGATTGCTAATATCATACTGTACTTATGGCAACTCACCATACACTAATGGACGGAAAAAATGGATATCAGCAAAATATCCCTGTGCACTACAATCCATGAAATATAATGTAAAATACAATGGTCACTGGAGTCCATTTTCATTCATCCTTGCAATTCTGCAAGGTATTTTTTTTATTTTATTTCCATTTGGATTACTCCAGGAAAAAAGATTCTTATTGTATTTAGGAATTTAATAAAAAGGTAAATTAGGGGTTTGGGTGTGTTTATTTAAATACAAATATTTTTAACCCTGCATGCTTTTTTTTTGCTGGAACTCATAGTTCTATAATAGTTATTAGTATCTATTTTTGACAATACCATGCAGCATACTCCAATACCATTTCATTAAAATTTGCATATACTTTTGCTTAACCCTTTCAAGCAGCTTTATCAATATAAAAATCAAGCTTTCTGGTGCCCACATTCAGGGTTGTGGCTAGGACAAGTTTCATTCACTCCCTGATCAAACAATCTTACACACTTAAGCTGGGTACACACTACAGAAATTTCGACCAACTTTTTATGCCGAGCGATTTTACATGCAATCGATGGTCCGATCGCTCAGTCCATGGACTGCATACACACTAGCCTTGTTTAGGACGATAAAAGGAAGAGCAGACGTCCCTTTAGCGACTTTTTACAGCCATGTTGTCGTGAGCAATGATTTTAATTTTGTACACACTGCAGCGACATTTGCGGGAAATGTAACGAGATACCAAAGACATTAGCATAAAGGGGCAGAGCTTTCGCTATAGTTAACTCCCAAAACAGCATAAAAACAGAAGGCTACACTGTCTCTTCATTCATTCCTATTTGTAAACCTGCAATGGCTACATTAGTACAAGAACAAGCAACTGCACTTTTTCTGCTTGCTGTGGCAAGAAGACTGCTGGTACGGAACCAAAGAGAAAGAAGGAGAAAGAGTAGATCTTGTTGGAGCAAAGATTGGTTCAAGAGGAGAGACACATTCTCTCATATGCCCCTGCTACAGGAGATACAGGACAACAACCCAGATGATTTCAAGAATTTTCTTCGTATGAATGATTCCACTTTTCAGGAACTTCTCCAACTAGTAACCCCTCTCATCCAGAGGGAGAACACCCATTTAAGGACACCCATACCACCAGAGAAAAGACTGGTGGCAACACAAGATTTTTGGCAACAGGGAGAGCACTTTCATATCTTAAATATAGTACGGCTATTTCACCTCAGGCTCTTGGAATGATAATACCTGACACCTGTGATGCTATCATCAAAGTTCTCAGTGATTAGTATTTGAAGGTTGGTGAAAAGCAATAGTATTTATTGTAAACATATCGGTTTATTAACATACATATTACCATATATAACATTGTAAAAATACATTTAACTTGGAACGTGCAATGCATAAATTATTTGGACCAGAGCAACAGTTTATAATTGTTGGTAGTGCAAAATTTCGCTTGTGTCCATGCCAGATGTGTCCCCTGCATAATGTGGGATCCTTCCTGATGCTATTGGCGTGGATGTCATACAAGGTTGAGACATTACGCTTTGTCCACCCATGGTACCATGCTGCAACTGTGCTGTCTGAAATGTGTATGATTGTTTGTGTCTGTGGTTAGTTGTGGAAATAAATGTGTCCGACCACAAAGCTTCAGCGGTAGCCCTACACATGAGGTCGCACAGCAGCCGCTCCATTTCAGCTTGTATGCGCTTGCTACTACTTCTCATTTTGCTAGCTATTGTTGCTCCCAGGAAATCAAATGTGTCCTGTTCCTTTCAGAGTGTTAGCGCAATCAATCATCTTTTCTGCTAGTGCATCACTTTCTTGTATTTCCTTTATTCTGTGTCTCTTTTGCTTCTGATTGTTTTTTGCTAGTGTATCAGCTTGGGTCACGTCCTGGCTGTCAGCAGTTAGCTGGCTTTCACGTGGAGTGCTATTAATTGTTGTAGCATCCTGGTCTTCAACTTCCAGCAAGAGCCCATCAGACAGTAGTGCAGGCTGAAAAAGAGCAAACGAATGAGGGAATGCAATTGCATGCATGTTCAAATGTAAACTATTTACACATCTTTATGTTTCATTTTCCATTGACAAAGGAAGACTGGAAAGTGATAGCGGAAGACTTTGAGAGACTATGGAATTTCCCAAATTGCGGTGGTGTCATTGATGGCAAACATGTCCGAATTATGCCACCATCAAACAGTGGATCTTTTTACTATAACTACAAAGGGTTTTTTAGCATTATTTTAATGGCCATAGTGGATGCGAACTATGAATTCCTATTTGTGGACATTGGAAAAAATGGAAGAGTCTCAGATGGAGGTGCATTGGAGCATACAACCTTCCATAACAAACTACAAAACAATGCCCTAAACCTTCCATCGGGGAGTAGCACAAAATATGGACTAAACTTTGTGTTTGTGGCAGATGACGCCTTTGCATTGCACAACAATGTTTTAAAACCACAAAGAAATCTGACCATTGAAAGGTATATATTTAATTACAGACTGTCACGTGCTCAGCGTGTAGTTGAAAATGCCTTTGGGATTCTAAGTAACAGGTTCCGAGTTTTTCATTCTACAATAAACCTGCGTTTGGGCAAAGTCGACAATGTAGTGATCGCCTGTTGTGTTCTGCATAACTTTCTGCGGCGTAAAAGCAACAGTGGACGTACCACTCAGGTCAATGTGGAAAGTAATGCAGAGGACAAGGAGGTAGTGGGCTTGACACCATTAGAGTGTGGACACTCTAAAAATAGTAGTTCATTGGCAAAATTAAATCGTGAAGCGTACCTTACGTATTTCAACGGTGATGGTGTCGTGCCATGGCAGAATGATTGCTTATGACTGTTTATATACATGTTATGCATTGTTATTGTGTTGTTGATTGTTTGAACATGAATAAATCTGTTACATGGCAACATCATAATGTACTGCACTTTCTGTGCCGCTTGCAGGTATATCATATGCTTCCTTTACCTCTGTGGATGCCTGTGGGCATGCTGCTAGTGGACGTACGTGGTGTTTCTTGGTCCCTCACAAAGTGTAACAGATCAAGGTACCATAGCTTTGGCACATACACGTCTTCAGCTGCAGCTCCTGATTTTTTGGCTGCTTCAACGTTAGTTAATTCTTTTTTATACACAGTCCTAATGTTCTGGATCTTGCTTTTTGCCCATTCAACAGTTGCTCCAGGGTGATATGGCAGACATGCTTTTACAAGCTCTTGCATCACCATGTTTCGCATCATTCTCTTAGAATACTCTTTGGATTTGGCTTTCCACAAACATGGGTGAGCCCTGTAGGTCTCAATAAAATCCTTCATTAGGTCAGAATTTCTTTCGTAAGCCATTGTGTTCTGTTTGGGTATAATAAAAAGAAACATATGTCCCATCTGTGCTAAACCAATGCAAGTACACATGTATGCACCAATCAGAAAGAACTTACCGTATATGTGAACGAATGTACAGCTCAGAAGAATCGTAAAATCCCTTTGTATGTAATGGTCGTGAACAAGTTAAAGTTATAGAAAAAAGAATCCATACATGAGGTTATTATACACGAATAGGCATCACCCACAATGCTACATTCTCTGCGGGCATCATCACTGATTGGTACACAGCATAAAGAAACGCCCATGTCTGAGTGTATAAAATTATAGAGAAGCCTGTCTGGCGCCGAGGAATGTGAGAAGATGGCGAATGTAGAGAAGGTGTTAGTGGGGGTTGAAGCAATAGAGACAGAGACGCAGTCACAAATGGTGCTGGAAGGGCCAACAAATGTTGGAAAAGTTACGGTGGGGGATGGAGATGCTCAAGAAGAATGTACTGCAGTTAAAAGAGCAAAGTCAATGAGCCAAAGAGAGATGGAGATGATGGTAAAAGTACTGGACCAGTATGACTACGGCTGTCAAAAGCGAAAGTACAGAAAAGTTAATAATAGAAAGGAATTGATAATGCAAAAACTACTGCGATTACTGAAGGAAAAACTTGGAAAGAAAATAAATAAATTCCAAGTCCAGAAGAGGTGGTCGGACCTTAAAAATAAAGAGGCTAGAAGACTGGAGCGAATCCGTAGAAACATTAAAAAAGGTGACTAGCACGTGTAGTCGTGTAATGTACCTGTTTGAAGGACTTTATGTATTTCATTCTACTGTCACTTGAACCAATGCAAACGCATGATTATTGTTTTGTCAGAAGCAAGAATTAACAGTGACAAGGTCAGTGTAGATACCACTGATGTAATAACACCTGTTATCAAACAAGAAAAAATAAATGTGCCAGAGGGACCACAACACAAACTGATCTCGAGTAGTGTGCAAGGTGAGCACATTTCAGGTGTCAGATTAAGACTTTTATTAGCTTTATTACAGATTTAGAAGTGTAATGGTAAACCATCCGATGAAAGATCAGAAGAAGACAAAAAGTAGCCAAGCTCAACGATTATTTTAAAGAAATGAAAGGAAATATTGCCAACATCAAGAAAAAAATTAAAAACCTTGACAATATTTTGATGACATGTATATGCTGTTTGCAACTGTTGTGCCACAAACCAGTAGCACCCTTTCAGTGTAATACTAGTTTTTTTTCACGTGTCATATTGTACTATACAAATTTTATATTGTTATTTTTTTTACCTGCAATAAAACTGTTGCATTAATACTGTGTGGTTTATTCAGAGTATTTTAAAAAATATTATTTAATAAAGGTTAATATGACTTTATAACTTTAATAACTTTTAAACTTTATAAAGGTTAAATGACAAATGATTGCCAACATAGATGCAAAGGGTAATAACACACGTGCTTTATACACGTGTAACGGTCTGCAGCCAGACAGGTGCAATACACATTGATACAAAACACAAGTCAGTGATGTGCGGATTCCGCACCACGTGGGACTGGGACAGACATCAAAAAATTTACATACACGCGCCCCCCAGGGTGAGGAAGTATCGGAGGATTGTCGTGGATCGGTCGGAAGTTTATACATACTACACAGCGGAAACGAGATTGGAACAAAAATATTAAACGGTACGACCAACCAAATGAGGCGACAATCGTCCATTTGGGCAGACTTTCGACTATCGTGTCACTGCACACACTGACCCGACTTTTGAACGATTTGTATGTCGGCTGATTCAGCCGATTATTGGACAAAAACCGTGTAGTGTGTACCCAGCTTTACACAGGCAAACCGAGGGGGGTTTTTCCTAGTGCCTGGAAACCCCCCTTCCAGCCTGGGGTACTGTATGCTTGAGGTGACTGGACCCAGCCCCAGGACCAGCCACTTTGCAGTTTGTGTGCAGATCGTTCCTGTCTGCACAGTTCACAGCCATCTCTCCCCAACAAGTATTGAAAGCAGCAAGAACAGGTAGGCGAGAGCAGGGCAGTCTGTCAACTGTTCTGACACACTCAATTAGGACTTTGGCCTGACTGTAGGGACAGTTGGGAGGTATGTCCCGCTTCACATGGCTCTGCTCGAAAAGGGAGAGCTGTGTGCCCCTAACAGTAGCGCACACAGCATTGCCTATGTATATGATGGGGATAGGAAGAGTTGGAGAGCAGCCACGCACTGTCTAAAATTATAGCCACGCCCCAAAGCATGCTGGCCACACCCACTGGCGGTGTGGCATGAAAACCCCTCTCTACAAATCCTGCGTTTGCCCCTGACTTAGAGGACAATTCCAGCAACATCTGCTGCAATCTTGATCCTGTCAATTCCGACTTTTCTTCAGGAGACAGCACACTGAAAATTAGGAACAAATCACAGAAGCCAGCAGAGAACATGTAAGAGGAGGTTAGTGAACTCTGCAAACCCTGCAAACAAGGAATCCAGGTAAGTAAGCTTTTGGTATGGGATGGGGTATAAGTACTGATGTTCCACCAAAACCGATATTAAGATCTGGGGGAGGGGAAGGAGAAGCTTGAATGATGTCTCCTACTTTCTGACATTAACAGATCTACTAGATTTAATGGTAAAACAACCACACGTGGATTCCATAAATCTGTGGGTGGCTCTCACAAATAAGGTGTACAATTAAAATCTCTTCTAAGTAATTAGGGTTGCCATGGGTTAGTTAACAGTGAAAAAAGTACAACAGCTTAATCAGCTCCTGGCACCATTTCCTGTCTTCTAAGCAATGATAACCTTTTTTTTTTTTTTTTTAAATAATTATTATGATGAAAATAACTATTATTTAAACTTTATAATGCCTCTGTGTAAAAGAATCTAAAACTTCAGAGACTTTACCTAGATTATCTTACAGATATGAATTTGAAGATGGCATGGAGTATCCAGGCAGTACATCTTTCTCTTGTTTTTATTGAATGTATTCACTCCATATTGTATTGCAGTGTTATCCTACTATGACTCCCTTACTGCACCTAAACAATGAAGCAAAATATCTACACACTATCACCATCCTAACACCTGATCAAGATTAGCTCTCATCAACAGAACGATTGAACATTCACAGTGCTAATCACAGAAAACCTGATATTCCTTTCAATTAATCAACCAGGGCAAATAACACACCAACTGTACACCAGTTCACAATCCCTTGAGAAACTCCAGTCATATGAACGAAACACGTTTGTAAATAAATAGAGAGTATATCCACCTCTATAAAAATTAGAGATGGGCGAGCTCGTTTCCCCGAGAATTGAACCCTTCCGAACTTTGCCTATCCGAGTACCGAGCCGAGCAGGCTCTCCCGCCCACTCGGAATACAAATCGAGGCTGAATGTCATCGTGACGTTGTCGGATCTCGGGGCTCGGTTCTCGCGATACTTGAAAATTATAAATACCTGCCTCCACAGCAATCCATCGCCATTTGACAGAGGGAGAGACCAGGTTGTAGTCACAGGCTGATTAGAGCAGGGACAGACAATACAATTCTGATTCCAATCCTGATAACAATCGATAGAGAAGAGAGGAGGATAGAGGTGTCTTTTTTTTCAATATTTGGCACTACAAGTGCTTTGGGGTGTCCCCCATTCTTTTGCATTAATATTTCTGGCTGTCAAAAGTACTATCTGTCAGCAGATTTTAAAAATAATTTTTAGCACTCCCAAGTGCTTTTTGGGTGTCCCCCATTCTTTTGCATTAATATTTCTGGCTGTCAAAAGTACTATCTGTCAGCAGATTTAAAATATAATATTTAGCACTCACAAGTGCTTTTTGGGTGTCCGCCATTCTTTTGCATTAATATTTCTGGCTGTCAAAAGTCCTATTTGTCAGCAGTATCTAAAACAATTTGTAGCACTACAAGTGCGTTGGGCTCATAATGGATTCTAAGCAGTCCACATATGAGCAGAATCAGCAACCAGGTTCTGTCACCAGTCCTGATGGTAGTGTTCCCAGTACGTCATCTGGGAAAGGCGATGTCAAACTACACAGTCTTTTGAAATCAGTCAAAAATCACACACCCAATTCTGTTAGTGTACCCATAAAGAGGGGCCCATTCAGCAGTTCTGCTGATGGATGTGCGCCTGAACAGCCCGAGTGTAGCGGTGATACACCAAGTGATGATGACACTTTGTCTTTAGAAGAGGATGTGGGGGAGATTTGGGTATCCGACGAGGGCGCTGATGATGATGCTACTGATTGTGTAAGTCCTGCACTAGAGGCAGCAGTGTGGCACCAGTGGCAGCAGTTCTGACACGTGAGGATCTGGCACCAATTTGCACTTTCCAAACACAAGCAGGGATGACGCAGGTGGCAGACCACAACAGTTTGACATCTGGGCTGGTTTGAAGGATTTGTCAAAAAAATGTGTGACCTTGACCATAACTCCAACCAATCCTACTATTAACATGCAAAGGATGGTGGAGGGCTTATCAGGGATTAAACTGTAGTTTTCATAATTTGCACTAATAATGTTTGGGTGTAATATACATCCAAAGACGAGTGCTCAATTGCTAAGAGTCATTGATGAAGAGGAAGACAAGCAAGCTTGTCTGTAGAATTTGCAGGCAAATTGTGCTGCGTTATATAGGTAACACCCAAAGAGAAGAGCTCCATTGCTAATTGTAATTGCTGAAATAGAAGTAATAGGGCTGACAGTCTTGGTCTAAATCTGCAGTTACATTAAATTGTACCATAGCTCACTCCGAAACAGGAGAGGTGGCAGGAATTAGTGATAATCTTCCTCAAACAATACTAATTCATCCCACCATCAGAGAAGTCTGTGTAGTAAGATGTAATTGCCAATAATGGCCTTCCAAATGGAATTACTAGTTGATTTTAGGGCAGAGCTGTCACGATTTTTGGGCCATTCTTTTACAGCAGAGCAAATATCAAAATGTTGTGCGGACTCATCTGCATCAACACTGGGTGTCTTGGGAAAGCAATTTTTTTTTTTACAACAAGCAGTTGCCAGAGAAACTGAAGGAGAAGACGTCCAAACCAGATGTTGATAAGTCTGGGATCCTTGCGAAGAAAAATTAAGTATTTAATCTACAATTAAAATATAGTTAGCACATTTACTTTGTTTTATTTCACACTATAATTTTCTGTAGCACCTTTTCAAAATGTATTATTAAGGCAATGACTTGACTCAAGCTAACCGTGACTGCACTTTCTTCACAGGTAACTACTTCGCTGGACTAAAGTAAATTCCCCTCAAATGCTAGACTTCTTGCAGCTGCTGCATTCTCCTACATGTTGTTGCAGAAACCAGAAATTGCCCCTAAATGTTTCAGGACACAAACAGCATCTCCTGCATGTCATTTTTAAAAAGTTCTGTAACACCAAGTTGATAGTGTGTGCAAAACAGGAAATGTGATGGAATTCAACCCCGCTGTAATGCTTGACCAATATTGGGATCGTATTCAGAAATGACATATCCTCAGGAGAGTCCAAGCAGGATTAGCCATTTTTCAATGACATCTCTTAGTTTTTGGAACAGATTGTCAGCTGTATGCCTCTTACTGAAGCCGCTGATACACAGAGTAGCCTACTTCTCAAAAATGTGACGTACCTGGGTACATGCTGCTGCTGTCCATGCTGGAGAAGGCGAATGACCAAGCAAGTGGGCTTTCACAGTCATATAATCTTTAGTTTGGCCAGTTCCGCTTGTCCACATATTTGTGGTTAAGTGTACAGTGGGTAGAATGCCATTTTGTCGCCCAATAATTAAATATTTAGGAACTTTCCGGTACAGGAGATAATTAGCTTTTCTAGTAAAATGGTATAGTGATGACATTTGCTAACAGGGACAGAACACCTCAATTAAATGTCTTAAACCATCTGTATTAATAGTGGACATTGGATGCAGATCTAACACTAGCATAGTACCAAGGGCGTCTGTGATCCGCTTTGCGACTCAGTGACAGCTTTCATTCTTGCTTCCTCTTACAAAGGCATGTTTAACTGGCAATTGTTGGTTCAGGGGATGTTGATGATGAAGGTGTTGGGGGGGAAGATTGCAGGTGCTGGGATGTAGAAGAGAGAAGGGAGGTAGATTATGCTGGACCGCTTGTTGTTATTTTTTTTAACCTAATTTTCTGATTTTCCCAACAGTTTTTCAAGAACTCGCTGAAAAATTATGAAACATGGATGAGGATCCCAGATGGTTAAGGTCCCTACCTCTACTAAGCGTGGCTTTAAAAATGCTACAAATGGATACACAACTCTTGCCAGGATTTGTGTAAAAATAATTCCACACTTAAGAGGTGGATTTTTGGTTTAATGCCCAGGCATGACAATGACCTTTTTGTTATCACTGGCAAGAACTGCAGCCATTTTTCAGTGTATAAAAATCATATTGTGACATAGGAGGTGGTCAAAATTGAATAAAAAATTACTGGAAATTAGTGTTTGTGAGGTTAATAATAATGTAGCTACAAAATAATACCTAAATTATGTTATTTTAGCACAAATAAATGTAATTTTTTTAACAAATTGCAAAACAAAACCAAACAAAACCAAAACCAAAACCAAAACACGCAAGGGCGGTTTTGCAAAACCAAAACCAAAACCAAAACACGAAGGTAATCCAGATACAAAACCAAAAACAAAACCAAAACATGGGGGTCAGTGAGCATCTCTTAAAAATGAACTTCACAGTATAGTTTAAAAGGATATATCTGTGGAGTGCAGTTGAATCGAACAGGAATCCAGACACCCGACTGGGGAAATTGTCATTATTTGCTTTTATGCCGATAATCAACTGTCATGATGTAAGTACAATTTGAATCTACCAAAATAAGTCCATGTGGAACTTCACTATGCTTTCTCTGTACATCTCTCTCTGCAAGACTATTATTCACACTATTGTTGTTTTTTATGATTATATGATTTATCTATTTACTCTAGACCGTGACATTGCTTTATCTATTGGTTTATTTTGTTGTTGACATATGGAGTTAATGAAATTTTGACTTTATAACTAGTTTGTTTCCCTATAATTATAAAGGTGATAACATTCTAATCTGATGAACATATTATGTTACCTTTGATGTAGACCTCTTAGTTGAATTATGATGTATTACATCACATGCACCCAACACTGATCAATTCACATTCTAATAGATTAGAGATTAGTGCTGAATCATCTTATCTTTATTCACTTCCTATAATTGTCTGAATGAGAAGAGGACTCAGAAAACATCCGGTGGTCATGCCTCAATGTTTGGGAACAATTTCCAATCTCATCTACAGTTTATTACAAGTGGTTTGAGTTTCGAGATCGAGAAAAAAGCATATTTCCAATTTTCTCTGTTGTTGTTTTTTTAAATAACCTTTTAACCTTTATCTATGTCCTGCAATTAATTTAATAAATAATGAATCACTTCATCACAATGACTTTATAATCTGAAAATCTGTAGGTTCATTGATTATATTACATTATATTATTTATGTTTTCTTGGTGATTCCAGGAAAAAGAGCTTTTAAAACTAAAACTACTGTATTTTCTGGGAATTGTAACTGCATCAAACACTCGGTTCACAGAGTGTTTGATACAGTTACAACTGCAATAATATGCCGAGAAGTAGTACAATAGCATTTTTTTAACTTTCTGAGGCTACACAAATTTCAGAAAATAACTGTAAAAGAAATGGGAATGTTTGTTTTTTTTTTACATATTGTTTCCACATATTGTACAAAAGACAAAAGGTATATGTTAAAATCAAAATAAAATATGTTGAAACTGACTCATCACTCTTTTGTCAAAATTAGTTGCTCATATATGAATGGTGTAATATCCTGGAAAGCTTGCTGACATCTTGCTAATTAAGATTATAAAAAAGTAACATGATGCTTCAAGTAATAATTTCACATTCAAAATATAGCGTAATATGTTGTAAGCGTTCAACATTACAAAGTTATCCCTGTTCTATGTCTAAATTGTGAAGCACTTAGTACAAAAAAGTAATCAAGCTGCTTGAATAAATTCAAGGGCGGAGTTCCCAGCGCTTATATTGTATGCTGTAGTGTTGGTGATTGTAACTAATTAGTATGCTAAGTACTATCACAAGCAATATGTGGGTGTATTTGCAGCTAACAGTCTTTAATGGGCCTAGCTATACTTATAATATGATGCATGCTTGTCTGATGTCAGCTCTTCATAATGTCTTAAGAACGTATTATGGTGTAATGGCTTAAAATGGATACAGTATGCTCACTTTGCATGTATTTGATCATTGCCGACAAGACCATCTGGAAAAGGGAGGCATTTTTTCTCATCATGCAACCATACTCTTGTATCCTACTAATATAAATGTATGTGATCTGTTGAATTGCGTTTCATCCTGTTGTTACTGTAATTGTATTCTCGGCAGTATTACTTTCCATCCATATACAGTCTGGTGCATATTCCTATTGAAATTCATCACTTCATGCATTTTGACCTTTTGTGGAAAGCCTGCTTAACTGTGAATTCTGGGTACATTAAGAAGGTAAATACACTCCAGATTTGTTATTCCAAGAATTTAGATTTGAAAAGGAATTGTCAATAGGTTAATCCTTTTGTACAGGCAGTATCTTTGGCTAAGAGGCACTTTGAGCAAATAAAGGTCCATGTGTCAATCTCTGGAGAAAATCCATCTGTAGAAGCAACATCTGAAACATAAAGTAAAAGAAAATGAGACAGACACAATCTTAACATTTACAACCAAAGCATCTTATCAACATGTTAATGATACTGCTATGTAATTTTACATTAACCAGATGTTCATGATACATATAAATTATTAACTTTTTTACAAGTATATTAACCCCCACCAGGTAAAGGAAGTAAAAGGAACAGCTGCTACAGAACTACATCGCAGGTGAAGTGAGTGAAAAAATTGTACTATTAAATGGTAATCTAGAGCAGTATAATTTTTATAATTGTCATATGTGTTTGTCATTTATACTGGCCATTTGATATGGTTGCATAACATCTGCATTGCATTTGAGTCTTAAAAATCATTAATAGTCTCTATAAATCATTTTTTATAAGTTTCATGGTCAAGACCCACCACATGGTCAGAATATTTTACCATCAAATCCTATAGGTCAGGAAAATTGTTTTCATTCCTGAACATCTGAACTTCTAAAGACAATTGTTTATAAATGTCATATTTTCTTACTGGAACTCAATTCTCACATACCCTTAGTTCCCGTAGTTATCAAACTAAAGTATTAGACACAAATCCCAGCAGGATTGGATGAAATGTTAATGTTACAAGAGGAAAATTAGCGCCATGCAATATTTTAATTCAAGGAAAACTTGGGGAAATCTAATGTAATTTAAATATAGGTGGACCCTAGTGCTGCACTTAATACAATACTCTATGTACAGTATGTATACATTTTAGTTTTTAATTAACCAAAGGTAAACCTCAAATCCTTGCTTTACTCTGGGGCACCTTAAATATTTAATAATATGTGTAAATAAAAATAAGGAGTGTCCAAAGGTGAAATAACACTGGCATTGCATCATGATAGGATTCAACAAATAGTGAATAGCCTCATACTAGATAATAAAATACTAAGAGCTCTTAATATCTTATTATCTGGTACAAAGCTACTTACTATTTTTATCTTTAGGCTTATGTACAGGTTCTTTTCTTCACCGAGGAAACAAGGAGTGACATTGCAGACAGCTGCCACCCTTATTAAGGGAGTGAATGTCAGTTTCCTGTGAATCCAGAAAGAAGAATACAAAGCTCTGGATGTTAGCACAATATGTAAACACAACTTTTACAAAACCTTTTAAGACTTCTTATATTATAAGAAACTAATGAAGGAAATTGCCACACTTAGGTTTTGTGTCAAACATGTAGAAGATTCCCTAGGTGAATTTGCTGAAGCATGCAGAATGATATTTCTGAATTCTAATCACATCTTGACCTCCGTAAGCTTCAGATAAAATGAGAGAGACAAAATAACTTTTGCTTATGGAGTATAGCAAATTATGTCAATAATTCTGAAGTTTATGTAACAACACTCTTCAAATTTATTCTCCTGGACATAGAGACTGTCATATTTGAATTATACCATTTAGGGCTCTGGGAATGCCTTCAACATCCTGTGCCCCAAGAGATGTCATTATCTTTCTCAACTATTTAAGATCCAAGTTGGCCATCCTCACCAAGGCAGCATTGAAGAGTAATATCACAACATCAGGGACCTCTAATTCACTTTTATTCTGATATGTCCCCTACCACAAGATTTCTTCACACAATCACTGATGTCCTCCAAAATAAACAGATTTAGTCCCAATGGTCTTTCCATTTTGACTAATCATTGACCATAACTCAAGGCAGTTGGGGCCTCAAAAAAAATAAAAAAACAAATACATTTCTTACCTGGCCTCCCAGCATTGTCATTAATAAGAACTCTAACATCTTCTACTTCCCTATGTCTGGAATGGACCATGGCCAACAGGCCTCTTCCTTTTTTCCATTTCCTTTGCATTATGCCTAGAAACTCTTTACTTTGGTATCCTCTAAACTATTAATTTCTAATAAGTTAATCAATATGTGATGGCCAGTTCTCTATGTCTGTTAATAGCTTTACTCCATTACCTATAGGTGTACAGTTTTACTGTGCACAGATTTGTTGCAGTTTGGGTTATTCTGCTCTTTAGAAGCTGTAAATGGTTTAACAATAGGTTGACTTGTAAATCCTAATGCGCTTCTGCCACTATCGCTCTGCGTTTTCTGCGAACATGAATCAGGCCCATAATATTAAAGACTTTAGAAGTCCTGAGAAGCGGTAAGAAATATTCTTGACCCAATGCCAACATTGAATTCCTATAAGAGAACCATCATGCAGCTAATCATATACCTAGATTCTGGCATTCTGCTTACCCTTCTGTGTTCCAAGATTCTGATTCTATAAAGGCTGTGTTACATCACAAATTAGTCTAATATTCCCTAACAAACATATGAAGAGACCATACAGGTCATTATTTGATTGTCACAGAGCTTTTAAATCAAATACAAGTGACATTAGTAAATCTACTTGCTCCTAACTAAAAACAATCTGATTTTTGAGACAAATTTTTGACCTTGTAGATAATACTTCACTTCAAAAATATCTAACCTTCTAAATAATATTTCACTAAGTGTTATAATGTATGGGGATCTAAATCTACATAAGCAGCGTCACCTAAAAAAATCTTCTACTACTAAGGCTGGCATGGGAATGCCGAAGATCTTGAAAAAGATACTAAAGGACTATCATCTGCTTGACACCTAGTGATTACTTAACTGCTAAAAGAGTACTCCTTCTACGTAACAATTCGGCCTGAGTCATTAGAAAGGTAATGCAAAAAATTGAGTAAATGTTTTCCGGAACAAACCATGTTACAATGCAAGGGTTGCAAATTAGTTTATTATTTTTTAACATAAGATAAATATTGCCTGTTTTTTCATGTAGCACACAAATACTTGATAGCTTTACTTTTACACTGAAATTTAAAGTTGATCTCGGACATGCCCTACCAAAACTATAAATCAGTCCCCACATTTTAAATTTACCTCCACCTCCAATGTAATATGGTTTTGCCCAAGTGAAAGGTTACTTCTTTTTTGTGCTTTACTTTCCTTAATGAATAAGGCCCTTCATTTCTTCTTTAGCCACATAGATTATGTATTTATTCATAACTTTTTTAAAAATTATCTTTTTAATGCTTGTATTCACCCAATTACATTGTTTGACCATGCCGTGGTGGAATATTAATCTCTCTATTGCATAGTGGGAAAATAACTGTTATAATTGCATACTGGTAGTCTGGTTCACAAACCTTTTGGCATAATGTGCCAGTTTCAACATTATTAAAGAAAATTTTATTGACAATGATCCTTAAGAATGATTTGGTTAGAACACCTTCAGTCATAATAACAACATTCCAGCAACATGTCTTCCTACATTAGGAGGAACCAAAATCTATGCTGTCTCAAGAGGTGAAGGATAATAAGATTCAATAAAATTTTTAAAACCTCCAACCTACCTTCTAAAACTCCAGGACCAGGTAATTCACAACTGACTATTTTAAGGAGTATGCTTTTATCTTAGTTCTACAATTAAAGAGTTTTTCTGATGTCTATCTGGTGTATCTGCTCCTGGCCAACATTAGAGTCAATCCAAAGCCTGGTGAAGATACCACCCCTTGCTCGAATTATGAATTTAAACTTATAGACAAAATCTCGGCCATTCAAATTAACTCAATTCTCCTATGCTCTGTTCATTCCATTTCACAGTTCAACTAACAACATTAGGAGAAGCCTACATACCAAATTCACAGCTCAAAATAAATGCTATTACTACAATATCATTTGGATTGGGATGCAGAAAAATCCTTTTATAGGGTTGACTGGATATGCAGTACATGCTATTGGTCATCAGGCAATTTGGATTGCCACTATTGCTCTTGATCTTAATCCTAGTACTAGGATTCAAGGCGATACCTTCTCTGAATCAAATGGCACAAAAGAAGGATGTATTCTCTCTCCTCTGCTTTCAAAAATAAAATTACATCCAGATGTGTGAAGCATAAGGCTGGAGTTATAGGACTTCAAAATAGCATTGTTTGTAGGTGACACTCTCATCACACTATGACAACTGTTGGTGACTCTTCTAAATTTGTAGCAATTAAGGCTGGGCACACACTATACAAAATTTCTCCCAATGCGATATCCTTAATGATTTTACCAACAACTGAAAAAAAAAGTCCTGATTAGCATGCCGATTCTTATGTATACACTAAACACATTTTACACAATTTATATTCAGATCTGTGCTTTTCATCTGTCGTAACCATCAGCTGCAAAAATCGATGAATTTTTAGTTCAGTTTACAAATCAAATAAAATGATACAATGTGCTTTGGAATGATAATCGTTCATCGTTGGAGCGTACACACTAATGCATTATCAGGCTGAACTGGTGTCTATCGTGTGACTGGCCCAGTACTTTGCTGAAAACCTTGTAGTTTATACCCAGCCTAATTGACCTCAGAATTTTTTAACACCTGGTGCCAGGTTATCTCACGAATAGATGAGTGAGATCCTGCTATTTCGACTGGTATTGGCTAGACTTCCCTAGAGGCGCAGAGTCTAACAAGATGGAAGATACTCACCAGAAACTCCCGCACGGGAATTTGGGCTTCAGCGGCTTCCACCCTGCAGGTCGCGGCCCTTTAGGGAAGTTCCCAGTGAGACAGATGGAGAACAGATTGAAAAGCAGCAGAAATCCAAATCGGACATCAAGTGGTGATAATAAGGATTACCACTTTATTATAAAATATAATACAAAGTTCACTGAAGGTTGAATAAACTGTAGATGATGATCACAATAGTATACAGAACCATCAGTAAAGTTCAATAATGCAGACTGAATGCCTAATAAGCAAAGTCACCACTTATACCACTAAGAAGTGGAACATAATACAAAGTTCAATGAAGTTACTGGAGATGAACAGATCAATGATATCCAGATATGCAGCAGCGATGAATCATCACTCACTATGCAGATGTAAAATGAGCCAGCACTAGACAACGATGTTGATAGGGTAGATAGCAAGTGCTGTTCCCGTGGCAGCTACACTGAGGTCAGCAAAATCAGGCATATACAGCAATGATGGGCCACAGCTTACCACAGGGATATGGAACAAGGCAGCAATAGTCAATAGTGGAGACCGAGTAGGTAGCGGGTGTTAATCACAGCGATTACCACAAGTAGTGGAACTGGTGCAGAGAGATCAACAGAGTCCAGATATATACAGCAACGATAAACCACAGCTTACCACAATGATGTGGAATGAAACAGCAGTAGTCAGCGGTGCAGACAGGATGAATAGCGTTGATCATAATGATTACCACGGTAGTGGAACAGGTGCACAGAGGTCAGCAGAGTCTAGACACACAGCAGCGATGAAGCACAGCTTACAACAGAGATGTGGAACACGGCAGCGGTAGTCAGTGGTGCAGGCCGAGTAGGCAATGGATGTTGATCACAGTGATTACCACAGGTAAGCGGAACAGGTGCGCAGAGGTCATTGGAGTCCAGACACACAGCAATGATTAAGCACCACTTTCCACAGAGATGTGGAACACAGGGGGGCATCAGAATCACGTCAGGTATGACTTGAAGAACCAGCAATGAAAGGATGAAAGGAGGATCCTTATAAAGGGAGGCTGACCAATAGCAGAATTGACTAACACGCAGGTGAGGTAATCACAGGTACAAGGCATAGCTGACAGCCTGTACTAAGAAGAGAGCTTTAAAGTGAAAGTCAGTGTTTAAAGGCTCGGGTGGAGATACCCGGGGAACGGAGTGTGACACCTTGTCTCAAGATTTGTATGTTGTCAATAACTTACCTATGTACCCCAAACTACAAATAACTTCAAGTTATTGTCTAATTATCACATCATCTGCCTTGGCTGAATAAACAATTTAAGATTTCAAACTATCTTACCTTGTGTACTTTACTTAGATTACTCCTTTATCATCCCCATTTAACTGCCTGATCTAGAGAAGCTTCAGTGATCAGCTATGGACTCTAGGTGGAGCAACAAACCTTATTGCATTAGTAAGGAGTTTTTGATCCGCAAAAGGCGTGAATCATTTTCTTTATTACTGGGTTACTGTAAAGCAGCCCAAGTCACTGAAATGACAAGCTGTCAATGGAGCACTGAAGATGGTTTAGGATATAAACTTAAATTATATAAGTGTCAGTGAAAGATTTATTGTGCTTATGTCTTTCATGTAGACAACATATATACCATAACATCCAAGATATTATTTTCCTGAATCAGTCTTGCAAAACTTAAAACACTTAAAGTGTGGGTTTTTTTCACACACAGGGTATATGACATAGGAATTAAACATACTGCACTATTATTGTTTCTTTTTTTGGAGGTTATATTTGGATGTCATAATATCCATTGAGAAGGTCAACAACCATTTTGTGAATCATCAGAAGAAGAATTGCTATTGTTAACTGTTTCATTAGAAGTAACAAGATTGCAAGACTGATTCAGGAAAAAAACATCTTGGAACTCTTGGATGTTATGCTTTTCTAATGAGATTTGACATATTCTGAATATATATGTGTACAGGTCAGTGACGATAATTATCTGATCCATTTTCATTTGCTATATATAATCTTTGGGATAATTTTGGTGATATCCCATAGGATAAGATTTTTGGCTGCAGATTTGTGTGCGCGGTTAGCAGTTATATTTTGTATATTCACCGTACATACCATGTTCAGCTTATCCTGCAATATCAATAAATGAGGTGGTCTAACATTTCTGTTGCATAGCTCTGACTTTCCACCAGGACATTCCTTTACCTACTTCCATTAGTCGTCTTTTTAACAATTCTACATAGTTAAGTTGTTTCTAGGAGCTGAGGTGTTGTTGCGGATGATATATTTATATATATATATATATATATATATATATATATATAATGTGTGGTGGATATGTACACACATACTAAAATTATTATAAATAAGTCTTCAGGCTCATATCTTACACAATACAAATTCCTATTCTATTTGATCTCTGGTTAGCTTCACTACAGGGGAAGACCAAAATATCTCTGGAAATCAGCCTTTCAACTGGTATGACATATTTGCGCACCACTTGGTGTTGTGTGGCTATGAATTGAACAACCTCCATACCCACATTAACTGAAACCAAATACAAAATAATGGCTAATCTATGCTATGGCAGAAATGAGAGCTTCCATCAGTGACACCTATGACACCTACCTTTTTATTTGGAATCTCTGGATGTCATCCTGAAGATCTTCCTGTTTGTATTATATTCTAATAGAAATTTGCTCTTGGAAACAAAATCATTATTCTTTTGTCACTCTCCTATTGTGTTATCAACACTATTGTGTCCTGTCCTTTCTTCTGACCTTCTACTCCCCCTGTGTGCCAGTGTCTTTCTCATATTTTTTCATTTAGCAATTTATTGCTAGTATTACACTTCGGCTGGTACACATAATAGGAACATTTCAACTATTAGTACTTTTCCTATCAACCAAATTATGTTTTCTTTAATAATCCCTGTTAATGCAATAATTACATGTTAAGTTCCAGTTTGTGTTTTACTTGTTTACCTATTTTCTCTTATTTGCACATTTCAATTCAAATTTCAAGTTTATAAAGTGTCACGTCATTTTGAGGTCATTGTAAATATTTAAAAATTAAGGGATTAAGATTAATGCTTGGATGTTGGTCCATTTGTATGCCATAACTTGCATGAAATAGCTATGCGCAAGCACAGAAACAGACCCTATGAACGTAATTGCATGCAATTCATGTCCAAATACAAATGACACTTATGACAGCTTATGACTTGAAGGGCAGAATGGGTGAGACAGACATAAGCAACGTACAGTCTGCAGCCTACACAGATGTGGCTGATTCAAGCGGTGGTATTCCTACAAAAAAAAAAACGGATTGATGACAATATACACTTACCTTCACAGCAATAGCGTGGATTGTGGATTTTCAAAGACTTGGATTTCCGAACACACTGCTGTGTGACGCGTGGTAATTCTAAAGATGCGTCCTGGCACTGGATTGTGACGTCGCCGAACACATTTAAAGAGATACGTTAATTATACCATTAGGGTTAGAGTTCTGATACTTAACTGACGTCACAATCCAGCAGCGGCATGCGCTGTAATTACCACGTGTCGCATAGCAGAGTCTTCGGAAATCCACACCGTCGCTGTCAAGGTAAGTGTATATTTTAATAATGTTTTGTTTTTGTAGGAATACTTGTTTTCGGTATCCCGAGCATCGGGATAACGTACCCCACCCTATTCAAGTCCTAGGTTTCACTAAAACACGCATGGTTTCTGCCATATAATTTGCTTCAGCTACAGGGCAGGTTTAAGTGCTGACTGATAGTGACTGGCACGGCATTGTATTTGTTTGTAAAAGTACATGATTGCGTGCTACTAGATAGCATTGAGCATGTGCATGTAAGTAAGAGACACAAAAAAATGCATTGTATGAACAATATGCATTGAGACCTTCTTAATTTATGCATTAAATGTTAAAAAATATATCATTTTGTTTTAAAACCATAATTTTATTATTGATTATACTGTTTAGAGATGTTCATTTATTTTATTTGTATGCATTCTAATATGACCTTATACTGCACATATGCATGTGTGTGTATACTGCACTGTGTTCAGTCTGTTAACATATGGCAAATACTGTTTAGGCAGAACGTACTTACACCCAGATTAAAATTGATCTCGGAATCCACTTTGTATTTGAATACGGTTAGAACTATGCTCATGATTCGTGTTTTGTTTTTTAATCAGGTCCTAACTGTTCAATTATTCTCTTGTTTAAATTTAAAGGAAGAATACAAATTTACAATAACACCAATCAAAGGAAGAAAACACAGTGGAACTGAGTCAATAAGACACGCATACTGCGCACATAGTGCGTTTGTTTAGAAACCACACATAAATCAGCTCTTCATACTCCCGAAGTTAACAAGGAATGGATTTAAAGATATGTGTGGTGTAGGCCATCAGGGTAGGTTTACTCTGCTCTACTTCAGCAGACGCTACAGGATGCGTACAATACTTATGTGAAATATAAAATCTCAAAAGAAAGCACAGAAAAAAAATTAAGCAATCAATGTTATCTGTAAATAATATAGTCATTTATGATTATGAATGGATTTTTTTTAAAAAAAAAAATCCTTACTGGAAAAATATTTATTAGGCTGTCCTTAATGTCTGCTGTACATAAAATTAATTTTTACAGTTTCTTCTGATTTCAAACACGATTTCACATACATACGCTCTTACTGTAAATTGCCTACGTGAATCTGCCAATTCACCACCCCATTCACTCCCCTAAATCGTAGGCTGTAGTAAATGTTGTTTGCACTCGAAGCTGACTTGGATGTGCCTGCATTCCGCTTGGTATCGTCTGGTTCTGAGCATGCGCAAGAATGATTTTTGCAAATATTATTATTATTATTATTATTATTATTATTATTATTAATTTTTATTTATAGGGCGCCACAAAGTATCCGTAGCGCCATACAAGGACAAACAATGGCACAGTACAAGGTGAAACAGCACAGTACAAGTAACAGTAAGCACTATAACTCTGGGGGCTCAGGCACAGCATGAAAGAGAGGGAGGGAGGGGAAAAGTGATTATAGGCTGGTAACTATGGCCCAAGAGGGTGGGCACGGATGACAGGTTGAGAGTCACTGAGGGGAGCAGAGAAGCGAGAGGAGACAGAGGGCAGAGGGACTGAGAGGAGGTGAGCTGAGTAGCTGGAGAGCGCAGTTAAAAGTGATGGAAACACAAGGTAGGAGAGCCCTGCTCAAAGGAGCGAACAATCTAAAACAATCTAATAATATGCACAAAACAAGCAGATTCGTTCCTTAATGACTAAGGCCCAGATTGAATATGAGGAGCATTGCTACACTATGTAAGGACAACACTCATGGCTCAATGAGATAGCACAATGCCACTAAGACCAAGACAGAAGAGAAGATTGGCTTGTTCAAAGCTCCAAAATGTGAGATGCAAGGAATGGGCAAATTGCTACAGATGCAAAGACGTGAAATGGAACATAGTTGTAAAGGTGGTTAGGCAGCTAAAAAGCATGATTAGAAATCAAGATTCCTAATTGTCTCTGCATGATGATGTTGTACAGTAAGGATATGTCAAAATAAGATACAAATGGCTAAATTTATGCAACAGTATAATGATTTTTTAAATAACGTGTTTCAAAAAAAAATTGCAGATGCATTGCCTTGAGTATCTGATCTCCTAATATATATGTTATCTAATTGTTTCAATGCAATTTACTTATTTTTCAAGTTTAGTAATTTGATCACCACTTACAATTGACTGATTTAGTGGTGGAACACCGTAACTAAAAAAAAAAAGTCTCCATTGTCTAAATGACATTGTTACCGTTTTTGAATGTCCTTATATTTGCAAATTTTGCTTAGTAAAGGTTTTTATGTGTGTGATAGATATGTTAGATTATGAAAAATTATGATAACATTTGGTATGGTACAGGGAAAACTGCTATGATGCCTCCAGTATTTCAGACTTTGACTCTTATGTACTCCTATATCTTGCTTTCATGTATTCTTAGCAAAAAGAGTAATTCAAGTTACCGGTACTTAATATTGCAATTCTCAATTTATTTACTTAGCAATATAAATCTAAAATATTATTCCCTTTGTTTTTCAAGCTACATAAACTATTCTCAATTTCAAATTATTACAACTCATATTGCTAACAGTCTTTGGGCTCCTAATACAATATGTAACTGCAAGTAACAACAATTCCTGTTAATGTTCCTTATTCTGGAAAGCTGTGAAGATTGTGATATTTTGTAAATTACAACTCTTCTTCCACACACTATCTTGACTAAAGTTATAGCATATCATAGTTTTCTGTTAGTCAATTACTAATTAGCTTTAATCTGCATAGTATATGTTAGACAATGAACGGAAGTGAATAATTGGTCACTATGGGTACACACTACAGAAAAATTTTACTGATGCGAAATCGTTAACTATTTTACCAACCACTTAAAGTCCCTATCAGCATGCCAATTCATGTGTACATACAAAACACATTTTACAAGATTTGCCTTCTAATCTGGAATTGGAACAACATTGTTCCATCGCTTATAGAGATTTTTATTCCATTTATAAAAACAAATCAAACAATACGATGAGCTTTGGGATGATAAAACATGATCAAGCATACAAGCAAAAGGGGGGTAAGGGTCAGTGCTCCCTTAATGTAAAGTGTGTAAATGTAGAAGAAAAAGCTGACCGGGGGGACCATAGGAAACAAAGGGAAGTTCCAACCCTTATAGTAATATCTTGGAAACAATAGTCCCCTAGGCGCAGAGGAAATCAGATGATAGGGTAAACTTATGCTGGATTCTTAAAACAAAATTGACAGTTTTAATAATAGTAAACAATCATTTGAATAAAGGTTGCAACCTATAACAGGTTAGGTATTCATAACAGAAACATTCTGTGTCATACATAATAAAAAACAATAAGTGGTCCTTATAAGTCCAATATAGTAGTCCTCCAGATCAATAATGTGTAAGATATCTCTGTTGAGAATGATGGTAATAATGGAGGATGCAAAAATGTTCAAAATTAACCAGACAGACGGTACCAGGTGTCCAAAATAGCAGTCTTGTTTGGACAAATGGGTAACAGTCCCGTAGTGGCTAAGGGTATTGAGTCCGAAATATAAATAAGTCCCAGTGGAGCAAAGTGAAGGGTCAGTTTCTGGGGGTGCCTCCTCCGCCCATAGGTTGATATAACCAAAGATGCAGTCTGGGTGATGCGGTGACAGGGTGCTGTAGAAAAAGAGACTTACCCTATAAAAGGACTGATGTATTCTCTTCCGAAGTCCCTCTCATCTGAATCCCTGCAGTGGAGCTCTTTGTGGGTAGTAAGGTAATGAACAAGCTGCGGCCGTGACTAAGTCTAGTTTGCGCATGCGATAAATAGTAGAATCACTGTTCCTTTGTGAGCTTTCAAGTAGGAGCACGTATAGGGAGCAGATGTAGGTAGTATAATCAACACGTTTCGCCTAGGGCTTCCTCAGGGATAATGATGGTCTGCAGGGATAACGACAAGTTTATTAAGAAGTCTGGTATGGTGATTCCCACTGTGATAGGTTGAATGAATGGCAGATTCCTATTGGTCCCAGCCATGCCTGATGATTACCACAGCTGTTTATACTTGTGACCTAGATGAATAGTGAAACTCAGGCCCACCTATTCAGATGTTTGAATGATAAACAATGACGGCAAAATCCTCAGTCCATATAGATAAACAAACATCATGTATAGATATAGCTAAGGCCACAGTTAGCCCAATAACAAATGGGACCATAACCTGTTAGTGGGATAGTAAAATGAATGATGGAACACATAGTGCATATCCTAGATATTTACTAGGCATAAATGTAATAATGTGCAATACATACAATGGAACTCATAGTTGTGCCAGCTATTTTTAGGTATTCATTAGTCATAAATTAGATATTGTTACCACATATTGCGGAATTCAAAATAGAACTAGCTCATGCTTCAATACTCATATAAATGTTCCTATTTCACATGTATTTGCAGGCATACTGTATGGAGATTTCTCCATAGCAAGATTAAAATCAGTGGGATGATTATAGAAATTAATTCAGCTCAAAGTCAATATTTAGACCCTTTGGTGCTAGGGTCTTCATATTGAATATATATTTTGACTCCTCTTGTGAAATCAATTTGATGTAGTCTCCCCTCCATGGTTTATTTACCTTTCTGATGCCCATAAATTGGAACAGGGAGGGATCCTAAGAGTGATGGATGGCAAAATGTTCTGAAACACTATGCTTATCAAATCCTTCCCTAATGTTCCCTTGATGCTCCGTTATTCTTACATGGAGATTTCTAATGGTTCTCCCAATGTATTGAAAAGCACAAGGGCATTGCAGTAAATAAATGACCCCTGTGGTGTCGCAGATAATTCTACTGTCTACAGTGAATTCCGCCCCAGTGGTATGGGATGTGTAATATGTAACAGGTTTGGTGCTTTGAATATGGCCTATTCTACATGCCTGGCACAAATTGCAAGAGTAAAAACCTCTCTCCTTCTCTCTTAGCCACGTACTTTGTGGGGGAGTGGTTTTGGGGGAAATGGTACTATTTAGCAATTGCTTCTTAAGATTATTGGCTTTGGTGTATATAAACCTTGGCTTCTCAGGGAGAAAATCCTTTAATTTGTCATCTCCTAGCAGTATTTTCCAATGCTTTTTAAAAATGTGTTCTATTTTCTTGGAGTCTTGGCTGAATCTGGAAATAAATGGAATCGGAATAGGTTCTAGTTCTCTATCCTTTTGATTGAAAAGGATTTCCCAATTTGTGTCTTTGATGGCATGGAACACGTTCCACATTCTCTAGAAAACGGTCTCTAAGGATATCAGCTTGTGTTTCATAATTCGCTGTAATCACGTGAATTGGCCTTTTGGAATGTTTTTAATCCAGTTCTTATGGTGGCTACTGGTTAAGGGAATATAGGAATTAGAATCCACCTCTTTATAAAATGTCTTTCTTACAATTTTATCGCCCTCAATGTAGATCACAAGGTCTAGAAATTGGACCATTTGGAGACTGGGGTTTGCTGTAAAATGCAGATTGAGGTCATTTTGATTAATATATGCCAGGAATAAGTCCAGCTTATTTTTGATGCCTGTCCAGATGAATAGGACATCATCTATAAACCGAAGCCAAGTAAAAATATGTTGGGCAAATGGGTTATTGTTCCAGATAGTGAAATTCTTCCATTCTGCATGAAACAGGTTTGCGAAACTGGGTGCGAATTTCGCGCCCATTGCAGTTCCGCGAACCTGTTTGTAGAAGTGGCCTTCTGACCAAAAGTAATTATGATTGAGTATAAATGCTATGCCCTCAATAATGAAATTGATTTGTTCACTCGGTATGCTGGATTCCTTCGTAAGAATGTTCCAAACATATGTGCATCCTGCACTGTGCTCAATTATTGTGTATAGCAAGGTGACATCGCAAGTGGCCAGAATATATCCCACCTCCCATTTCATGTCTTTTAGTAATCCTAGAATATGTCCTGTGTCTCTTAAATAGCTTCTCTGGTTGGCAACTAGTGGTTGTAGGAATGAGTCAATGTAACTAGACAGATTGGTGGTAAGTGATTGGATGCCAGACACAATGGGTCTACCTGGTGGATGGTCAAGAGTTTTATGAATCTTTGGAAGTTGATATATGACTGGTAACCTAGGAAACTTGATGTTAAGATAGTCTAGTTCAGCTTTGCTGAGTATGCCTTTCTGAAAGGCTGGTGTAAGGAAATTTAGCAATTCCTCCTGGTATAGTTTGGTTGGATCATACGGGAGACGTTCATATGTACTAGTGTCGTTGAGCTGTCTGTTGAGTTCCTCTAAATATTGTTCCTTATCAAGGATGGTGATCCCCCCACCCTTGTCTGCTGGTTTTATTATCAGATCATGGTTGCCTCTCAATTCTTTTAAGGCTCTTTTTTCCTCATTTGTCAAATTGAGGTTTCTCCTATGCTTGTGATGTATAGGAATACGTTCTATGTCTTCCTCTACCAGTTTTTGGAAAGAGGTAATGAATGGTCCCTTTAGGTGACTTGGGTAGAATCTAGATTTTTCTTTCAAGTTGGTGTGTATAAATTCTGTCTTACTGTCTTGTTGGTCCTTAATGAACATATTCCTATCTTTTTCAGACATAGCTAAATACCTCTTAAGGGTCAATTTCCGAATGAATTTATGTAGATTGATATAGGTATCAAACTTATTAAGGGGTTGATCAGGTGCAAATTTTAATCCTTTGCCAAACACCTCTATCTGTGGTTGAGTAAGAGTGACCTTACTTATGTTGAAGTTTCCTTTAATAGCAGGTACTATTTCCTTAACTTTGACTACATGCTTAGGATTTGATGATACCAGGATGTGTATTGTATGAACACTTTGTATGCAAGAGACACTTTCAAGGTAAGTGCAGTGTTATCATTCATGCATGTGTGAATGTTAGTACTTACTACAGTGTTTATGTGTGTCATTCATGTGGTACTGTTTAATCTTAATTCTAGTATATATATATATATATATATATATATATATATATATACATACCCTTCAAAAGGTGGGTTCACACTACAGAGAAAATTCTAACAATGCGATAGTTTTAGCAATTTTACCAATGATAGGAAGACAATAAGTCCCGATCAGCATGTGGATTCTTGTGTACCAACTATTATGACCATCTGCTTAAAAGATCTAAACGATATATAGATCCTGATGGTCAGTGCATACACACTGAATGAGATTTTTAGTTCAGTTAAAAAATCTTTCAATGATAAAATGGGCTTTGTAATGATTATCGTTCATCATTGCAGGGTACACACTACTGAGATATCGGGTCAACCGGTCGTTTATCGTCTGATTGCCCGATAATCATCTGAAAGCACTGTAGTGTGTACCCAGGCTAGTTCCTGCTGAGAAGACCTTACAGAACTAGACACATGTCATATTTGACCTCCTTAATGAAGTGAACTTTCTTTTGGATGTGCTGTACCGGCATAATTATTTTAAATAAATGGCCGCTTTGTATTATCCATTATTATTACAATAAGGGATGATACTTAACAGGGGAGGTGCAGATATTAATAAGTAGAACCCTTAACTTGATATCTGATGTGGTTAGCTAACACGGGAGCCAGACCGCTCTGTTTCTATGAAGGCAGCCACTTTAGCTCACAGAGCAGAATGACACATTCTATGCAGGGCCATCTTTTCCATTGGGCACGATGGGCAAGTGCCCGGGGGCCCCACGGGCAAGGGGGCCCCATAGGCAGGGCTCGTAATTGTAAAAAAATAATCCTGAAAAAAACTTACCTTTTTGCGATCTCGTGGCGATCCTGCTTCCTCCCCGTTGACATTTACTGCAGCCACCAATGAGACGTGAGCATGGGATCAGCTGACTTGTGTATACAGGAAGGTCAGCTGAGGAGTGTGAACCACGAGTGAGACACCAGTGATTGATACTTCTACCACCTGATGTTGTCTCTCAGTACTCAGTACATTCAGTGATGCTAAGGCTTTCAAACAGTTTTATGTCTCCTTGTATTCATATCCTATAAGTTGTCCTCACTTTTCCTTTCACAACATACACTGTCTGACCTCTATAGTAATCCTTTTTTATTTATTTTAACTTACATTGCAGTCATGCAGCATCCTGCTTACCTGTCCCTATATCTTGTGTGCCTTTAATATCTCTGCCAATTCATAATTTAATTCCTTCTCTACTCTATTCATGACTCTCCTGATTTGCCAATGTATCATCTGATTCTTTTCCCCACCTCCCCTATCCTTTATTCATCCCAGGTCTTTTTTCAACTCATGTATCCCTCTCTACAGCCATTCATTCACTTCATGTCCCTGTCTCTTCAGTTCTTTTTCTGGTTCAAATTTATGTGTGTTCCTCTGGTCTTTATAAGATTTGCCAACTTTTTTTTTTTGCCTCCCATGCATTCTCCAAAGTCCTAAATCTACAAACTCACTTTCTTACTTTATATTATCCAAACTCAATTTAACTCAGTTACAGTTCTAGCTTTGTAATTCCAAAGTGATCATTTTATTTCATTTAGTTCTTCTTATATTCATTTCTCACATACCCTTATTGACAGTTTCATACCACCTCTCTCCATCTTTCTTTTGATTTCTGCCCAGAGGATCCACCTTTCTCTTCTATACTCTTAGCCCCCCTACCAAAAATATTTAACATATTCAAATCCAAAGACATACTGGTAAGGTTAACTGGCATCTGGCAAAAATTAACCCTACGTGTGTCCATATTGTATTGAATTTGGTTTGTAAGCTCCATTGGGAAATGCACTGAATGTTTACTAATACTCTGCAAAGCACCGCTTAACATGAAGGTGCTATAAACTGTTAATAAAAACTGTCAATAATTAATTGTTAACATAATATATTTTCCTCCCTTCGTGTCTTCTCAACTTGAAGATAGTCAAATGTTTTGGATGAGCTAGAATAGTGGAGTGATACAAAACTGCTTTCGCCAGGCTTGTCGGAAAATTATTTAAAACACTATCTTGCAACTTTTTTGCCCTTGTTTCAGGCTGCTTGCTCAAACCATTACTTTAACCTAAGTTGCAGTGTCATCTTATTGTTTCTTGTTAAGGCCTTCCCATAATTAAATGATTAACTAGATACATATAGACAGATCAAGCAAACACTGAACGCAATGTTTACCTTTTCCAAAGCATACATATCGAAAAGGAAGTTTGTTCTTTAAAAGTAAAGTATTTGTAATGCTACACAAGTCCCATACTTACTTTCCAATCTTAACATTTTGTTCTGTATTTTCATATTTTTAACTGCACTGTCCTAACATTAACAAACTACATCTTTTCTCTTTTCTAAAAATGAATATTAAGAAAAACCACAGCAGGGGCCTAGTGTTGTATAAATCAATAGACCTTTATCAATAGATTTTCATTTGTTTTAACTCTGTATGCTCAGCAGGTATTTGAAAATTACAAGCACTCATAGGCTTGGGACTAGCTGTGAAGTTATGGTTGTGTTACCACCCACTGGATAAAATTATAGGGTAGTACATGGGAAGTCTGTCATCAGCCAAGAATTATTTGTATAACAAAACTGAAAGATGTGAGGAAAAAAGGTATTTAAGTCAAAGTGGGTTTTTTTGTCACAGTAGATAAATCGCACAGCACCTACACTTTTTTTTGTATATGACATTTCTCTGATTGGCAGGTCTTTGGCAATATTAAATGCTACTCTGCTTCCCTAGTACATAGTGCTGAAAAAGTGGAAAGGCAACACTTTGACTGTCTGAGAAAAATTACAATTTCACAGGATTACAGTGCTATAGAATGTTTTCTAGATTCATTCAATACATAGCTACTTGTTTCAAAATGGAATAACCGCTAAAGTATGTGGTACATTGTTATCCAACTTTGTCAATTGCCTGGTTGAAAGTATGTGATTTTTAAATTGCAAGCCAATTTTGTATAAATCACTGTTATGTACTGTACGTATGCATTTATATTTTCAAAAAGTCTTAATGTACACAATGCGCTTTAAAGCATGACAAAAGCGATAAAATACAAAATGCACTAAATATATTCAAAACTAACCAGATATTTATATTTCACCTTTTCATGTAACAATCGGGGATTGGATTCATGTGCAGGAATAGTGTTCATTCAGTAAGAGAGAGATTGTGCTTCATTTATTTTTGAGGCTGCTTATAGTTTTAAAGTATGATTTGCTTTAAAGAGGTTGCTGAAAAAGCTTCTGCAGATGGATTTTAGTAAATAAACCGCAAATTACTACAGAGCAGAAAAAAACACAACAAAAGAAGAACTATAAGGATTTGTATAATAAAACTTTATAGGTCAATTATGTTACGTTCGATTTAACATCGGAAATCACTTGGGCCGAAACACATTGTTTGATGATTATTTGCACCTGGGCATTATTTGTAATTTGTAAGAAACAAAACACACTTTTTACTGATAAATTGTAATCCTTAAGTAGTGTGTAAAAAAAAAAAATATTTGAATGTTTCAGACACATCAACATGAGAGTAAAAATGTAAACATTAATATACAGATTTCATTTTTATGTATTAGCATTTAGTGAATATGCTTGGCACAGTAAAATAGAATTGTATTGTCATGCTCTAAATTACTGTGATACATATGTAAAAACACAAACGTACACTAAATTTGTTTTACATTGCAACTTAAGTTAATTCTTATATCAGTAGTCATGGAACAGGGGTAAATTACCCCAAATGGTGTAGAAATGAAATTCTTGGGGGTAATGCTGCCGATTCACATGCTGTCAGTTGGATTGTAGACCCCTTTAAATGTGAAATTGCTGTTGTAGCAGAAGAGCCTCAAGGGTTGGCAGAGGCACTACTTGAGCTTCGATGCAATAATGAAGCACGTATTGGATTTGAAAACAAAGCAGGTTTGTCATATTTTTGGATGTCAACATCTGCAAAGGCATTCAAAATTACACATCAGGAGGCAGTCAAAAAGTTGCTGCCTTTTGCAACAACCTACCTTTGCGAACAAGGATTTTCCACTCTAACAAACATAAAACAAAGCAGAGAAATTGATTGGACACTGAAGACTGTATCCAAATTGCTCTGACATCAAAATGCCCCAATATTGATGCTCTCGTATCAAAATTGAAGCAACATCATTTCTCTAAAACCTGAAGTTTTGAAGTTGAAGCTTTCAAAGAAATTTTGAATAGATTCAATAAAATGTTGAATTCCAATAATTAATAATAGATGATTTCCTTCCTTTCAAATCAAGGGGCTAACATCGGCATACTTAAATATATTTGGGGGTAAAAGGTAAAAAAGTTCCCTGACCCCCTGTCCTATATGAACAGAACTAGTTCTGTATAAAGATGGGTGACTTGGACATGTGCCTGTTTGCAAATCCAAATTTGTACTGCACATCTAAAGTAGCTCAAGTACAGTAAGTATGTGACTCCGTAATTTTGAATATACAAAACAGAAGTGGAACTTGCTCAATCAATGTATGGGTTCATAGCAGGTAATTGAAAGGGTGGGGTTATGCTGAAAGGAATAAAAACAGAGAAAAATTCCCAAGCACACTGTTATAACCATATAGCAATAAATAATTGGGAATAGATGCTGACTCACACTTGCAGACATGCTTATATTCCTGTAAGTAGATATATCAATAATGGGTGCCTGAAGTATAGTGCATACACTCATGATAATGATTATGATGGTTGCCAGCACTAGTTAGAATTGTGAATTCCCATCTGAAGCTGATAAGTGCTTTCTTCATTGATCATACCTATATTATTTGATTTTGCAGGCGTTTGTTAAAAATATTTTTTTGCTACTTTCATTTGTTCGTGGGGAGGAATACTATGCTGTTTTATAGAGGGATTTTTCTATTTAAATCAAACATAATAGTGAATGCATTTTACTCATCAAAACATTATGACCCATTTCTGTGTGTTTGTGGGTGTATGTACGTCTGATGTAAACCTGTCACATATGCTGCTGATGCAGAGCTGGATGCAACTTGATATGTGTATGTCTCGGCATATGGACGTCAGTACACTATTTTTACCTGCAGCTTTTTTAGAGTTTAAGTTTTTGATACATAAACGGCCAATTCAACATCAATCCCAGGGTGTTACACACATATTTTACATGTTTCTTTGCTGATTTTTGCAAATCAACATACACACATAAAACTGCAATTTGGAGGCTGTCGCCATTTATACCTATGTTTGAGTTGCAAAAGCAAGTCTACCTCAGGCTCTAAGCTGATAAACTCATCTTATCATTCCTGATTTTGTTTTTCCCTCAGACCTTATTATTACTACAGTTACTTTTTTGCATGTTTTCTTATTGAAATAAACATAAACAATGAGTTTAATGAAGGAAACTAAATCTAACAGAATACAGATTTCCCTACCCCCAGATATGAGACATTGTTGCAAAACAAAACTATTTGGTTCCAATAGTGAGCAAACACTTTTTGTACCTTACATAGAGACAGCAGACAATTGTCATATATTTAAGCTGTAACAATGCATATAAGAGGAAAGTATGTTTTATATTCCCTACTATATATCTAGATATCACTTTCACTTTGGTGACATTTAACTAGCTATTTATGAACATACATCCATATATGAAAATACATTGATAAACATACATCATATAATATAGAGGTTATTTGATTGTGTTTTTTAGTGTGTTTTACTAGCATATGAGCACTTCTTTATTATCATGCTTGGGGGTAGATTTACAAAAACTTCTAGAAAGGAAAAATGGATGTGTTACACATAGCATCAGATTCTAGCTATCATTTTCTAGAATACTAGCTATAATCTCATTAGCTGCTATGGGCAACACATCTACTTTTCCTTTTTAGAAGATTTAGAACATCTACCCTATAATCTCCTGCATGTTTGTGAAACCCCTCTAGTACTGGTGCTGTGCGGTCACTTACTTGGAATACTCTGTTACATGGTAAACCACTTGCTGTCTTCTACTCCGTCTATGATGTGGGTGTGGTATCCGTGGCCAGAGGGTTCCCTAAATACTCAGATGTTAAAACACAATAAACATGGAGTGGCCACTAGTGGTGTGCAGCACAAAGTCAAATAATGTTGGGCACCAGTACATCTCAGCAAAAATACAGTTTTTATATCCAAAATGCCTTCTCCTCATGCACATATCATTGTGGTTATAGGTATAATTTCTACAAACTTCTCCAGCACATTTATTTCAGATGTTAAGCTATAGTATTCCTTTACTCCACCTGCATTTTTTTCTTGTTTGTGTCCATTAAATATAATTAAACAGCTGCATGCCTGGTGCTGTTGGGTGCAGTAGTTCAACACACTCTAAGAATATTTGTCTCCCTCTCTGACAGAATCAACACACAATGGGCATACTTCAGAGGTTCATGGTCACGCTTCAACAAGAAATGGTTGACATTCCACTAACTAAGGATTCCCCTTTCCACATTGCACACCATTCCTCAAGGGACCCCATTACTCAAGGCCCACAGCTGCATCTCACACTGCCACTTTTAGGTGTCATCCCAATATCCATTGACCCTTCCATGCTTGGGAACCAGAGTGCAGCAATATCACATGAATGGTTACTCAGGGAGACCTCTTCCTTCAATACATTCCAATAGCCAGGAATACTAACTCACTCAGTTTCAATTTTTTTTAACATAGGACTCCATCTATATCTCACTGTGGGGACTCCTTTCCCCCAGAGTAGCCGACCGTCTAAATGCAGTGGACCCCCTCCATACACATTATGGGTGGCTTTTCAAGAGAGTTCCACACAGGGTCTTCTCTCATATCGCATGCGTCAACAGAAATAGAAATGTCAGGCAGTAAGCTTCTATTGTTCAGTGGGAATGTTATTAATTCTGTTTTTGAAAGATTGAATTTGAGTTGGTGAGAGGACATCCAAGATGAAATGCCAGAAAGACAGTCAGTAACGCAAGACAACACAGATGGTGAAAGATCAGGAGAGGATATATAAATTTGTGTATCATCCACATAGTGATGATACTGAAATCCAAAGGAGCTTATTAGTTTTCCAAGAGCAGTGGTATAGATAGAGAATAACAGAGGACCTAGGATTGAGCCTTGCAGGTCTTCAACTGATAAAGGAAGCGGAGTGGAGGTTGTTCCAGAGACATTAACACTTAAAGAGCGAATAGATAGGTAGGATGAGGACCAGGATAGGACAGTGTCTTGAAGACCTAGGGATTGTAGTGTCTGTATGAGGAGAGAGTGGTCAACAGTGTTGAATGCAGCAGAGAGATCCAGGAGAATTAGAAGAGAGCAATAACCTTTTTTTTAGCTGTGATTAGATCATTGACAACCTTGGTCAGCACAGTCTCTGTGGTGTGTTGAGAGTGAAAGCCTGATTGAAGAGGATCCAATAGGTTGTTTGCAGAAAGGAAACATGTGAGGGGAGTGTAGGCAATTCACTCGAGAAGTATGGAGGGGCATGGGAGCTGAGAGATGGGGCGGTAATTTGAGAGAGTGTCCAGCCTATCTAAAAATGGCTGCCTCCTCCTATCGAGGGAAAACAGAGTCTTAAATAGACTCTTGTTCACACGTGAGGCTCCCATAGCCAGTGATGGCACTTTCACGGTGCATAGCTAAGCTCCAGCCCCTAATCTCATGATAACGTGATAGCTGCATCATCACTCTATAGTCTTGCAAGGTCTGCATCTCATTTCCTACAGCTCCACCTCGCCTGCCTTGATCAAGGAGGCATGGCCTCACCGAGTAATGCTATATGCATTACATATCAGTGTGTTTCCAGTTTTGAATTGGGTGGGTACAGAACAATCTAAAACCAATGAAATAATCATAATGTTGACAGCAGCACAGGTTATTACAGGGGACAATTATGCTGATCATTTGTTTTCAGTGATCTATCACCTGGTGTATTTGTGTTAGTGATGACATAGTTTTATGAAACAGTGACAAAGTCATGGTATGAGGAGGGGAATAGTTAAATAGCATAAGAAGGGTTCTCTAACACAACAGAGTAGTGAAGGAACGTCTGTTACAGAGAGATTGTGTGGAAAATACACCTTTATATAAAATGGAGTTTATTCCTACAACATTTGTTTTATTAATTTTCAGTACAGAAAAATTAAATTGTGTGAGAAATTGTTTTGTGGTTATTACAAATGTAATATATAGAGTGTGACATAAAATCTGTAAAAAATAAATAAATTATCTTTCTATTATTTTTGAGCAGATCAAGTAACCTGAATTGTGAAACACAGTGAACTACTGATGTAACAAGTATAATTTACCACTGCATGTGCAAGTGGGATTTAATAATTAAAAGCGTCTATGAACCATGACTAAGAAGCACAACACACTTTCATCTGCTCTTTTCTATGATTTAATTGACAAAGTCGTTATGCTAATTATCTGAAAATACTATTTGGACACTTATTTATGGGAAAGATTGCATAGTGTGGGTGTTATTTGAAGTTTGACTTTTCTATGAACTGTATGAAAGGAACTGTGCTTTCTGAAATTCATTTTGGACATTGTTTTTTGGGTATGTTTTCTTGTGAATTGGTTTTATTTCCAGCTCTGGCCGATTCAGCCATTAAGAACCACTGACAAATTTGAAAAAGGCATTAAATGTTAAAGACCAATGACCTGATTCATTAAGGAGCGTAACTGGCAATACGTTGCATACAATGCACACAATTACGCTGTGGATGTCCAGAACTGGATCATACACCACAGAATGCATCAGATTCCAATTTATCTTTGAGCGCAAAGGACACTTATGACCGCTGACAATTTCAGAGGGCTTGTTAGGGGGGAATTCAATTCCTCCCGAAAGTACCGCTGCGCAAACCTATCACCTTTATTACGGTCATATTAACCCTGAGCTGCGAGCAAAAAGCTGTCATTGAAACTACCATAATAACGGTATTTAAGCGCACTATTACCGCAATAATGGTAATAGTGCGCAGTCCGCATGACTTTTTACAGTAACGCGGCCAATTGAATTCCCCCTTTAGAGTGTAATTTTTAATAAATCAATATGATTGTATCTTTCAATGTAATTTCATTGTATTTTAATATGACAATATATCTGCCCTTAATAAATAGGATAAAACAAGATTCCTATATTGGATAAATTATCTTTAATTCAGACAGTTTGTCTCTTACTTTGTTAATATAGGATCTCATTTATAACTTGTGAAACTAATCTATTTGTAAAAACATAGATTTGTTCATATATAGTTTAAACACAGCCTTTTGTTGTGTTCACTGCAACACGTATGAGTAACAGACGATTTTAGGAAACGATTAACATTCTCAGACTGGAATCAATGTTCAATAACATAATAATAAGATAAGTATTAAGTAATAGTTTTAGAATCTTGGATAATGTTACTATCATATCTGTTGTGAAATTCTTATTAATTTAAGACTAAATATGACTTCACTAATTGTAATACTTCTCTGTAAGAGTTACCTGTTGTAAGTGACCAAAAAGCCAGATGTCAACGTTGCCTGAGGGACCAAAAGCAACAGATGACATTTTTATCAGCCCAGATAGACAGACTTTGTGGCATATTGAAATTGACTTCTTTTTGGAACATAGTATAACATTGTGATGCATTATGTACATTTGTTAACTGTTTCCATTGGTATAAAAACTTCCCTTTGCAGATTATCAGGAGAGGGTTCAGAAATACTGTTTTATTAAATAAATGTGTTCATTTTCCCTTTAAGAAACTGAATCGAAGAATCAATTATTTTTTCACTTTAATAGGGCGGAACAGGATGGCAGTGCCGTAACTAGACATTTTAGTGCCCTGGGCAAGACAGGGCACCGGCGCCCCCCATCTAAGTAGGAGTGACAATCATCGAGTGGGCGTGGTCAACCACCTGTGTGTGCGTGCTCAGTGTATGTAACTGTAGTTTCTGAAAAATTACTTACCATAAGATGTCCAGGAACAGCACAGCATGGCCTAAGTGCATAGGAAGTATCTGGATCATGGGAATGTTGGCGGCCCTATTTTGAAAAGAAAAATTCTGTACGAAATTTAGAAAACTAATAATTAGCCCCAACATTAAAATAATAGTATTCCTATTTAATAAATAAACCTATTTTCTCCCTCCAATCAGAACCAGCAATAAATTAAATAGCATTTACGTTTAATAAATATAACCATTTCCCACAAGAATCTCCGGAATTAAATAATTCATATTCACATTTAATAAATAGCCCTCCTCACCAGTTAATTAATAGCCCCAAACAACCCCAGCGTTAAATTAAAGGTCCTGTCACCTCACCTTAAATTAATAGACCTCACTATTAAATTAAAAAGCCTCATCAATAAATTAAATTGATCCACAAATAAAATAGTACCCATTAAATAATTAGCCCCCACCTAAACGTTACCATTAAATTAATAGCCTACCTCCCACCCATGTACTAAGACACCGAACCTCCCTACCCTTATATCACACATTATATTAATACACCCCCCCTTCCCTCATACAATATGACAGCATACCCCCTTCCTAAAGCATAGCAGCATGCAGCACACATCCCTCCCCCTCCATAATAGCAGCATGCAGCACACATTCTCCCCTCCATAATAGCAGCACACATCCCTCCCCTCCATAATAGCAGCATACATCATCACCACCTCCCCCCCCCTTTGAAGCTTTTGCTTGAAGACCTACCTTTTTCTTCCTTCCTGTCCAGCCGTTGCTGCCTGGCTCTTCTCTGCTGCCTAGCAACATCATGACATCAGACGCTGAGTGGCAGAGTGCAGAGTTCAGAAGGGGGAGGAGCTGGATACCAGCCGCCATTTTGGATGCGCCGGGCAGCCGGCAGTCTGATTCTGAGGCCTGTTAGCTGTAAGTTAAAAAGGCAGGTAGCGGACGGCCGCTGCACTGCTTTGGGCCTGCACCTTGGGCGACGGCACCGCCCGCCCCTGCCTAGTTAAGGCTCTGCAGGATGGGGAAGGACGGATACATGTAGTCAATGTACAGTAAAAGCGTTCCCCTGCATATACGTTCAATTCAAACCATGGCGCATGCAGAACTATGTAATTTGCACCTGCTTGAGGTCATGTCTAACTCACGGATGATAGTGATAACCAAACACAGTATGCACATCCTCATTAACTACCTGCACACACTCATCTCGTTATACAGCAAGAAAGTCATTTCATCAAAAGGATTGTATATAGTAGTATTTATAGTAGAGTTTGCTTAGGATTATAGGATTGTTATATACCAAAGAGGTAGGTGTATTCTTTTACATTTTACAAACACTGCATACTCATGCGAATGTTGAAATTGTCTCTGCTTTCAAATTATTTTCATACATTTTTTAAATTTTTTAACACGATTGTGAATGTTACCAATGCTTGTCTTAAATATTATATATGTGTGCATGGTGGTTTTTTGCTTTAAAAGCTTTTAAAAAAAAATGTCTGTTGTCTACTCTGTATTCCTATATAGTACTATACATTTGTAATGTTTCTTTTGTTTTTTTTTAATTAATATAATGAAATGGTCATGTTTCTTAAATTTCAGAACTATTCTATAGAAACTTGGGGATGAGCATTAATAGATCTATGTTAGTTGTAAATAGGTGTATACTGTATAATATACTAGGAGGATACAAAATCTGCAAGGCATGTGGCGCAAATTGCAACAGAGACAACGAGGCGCAAGATCACATGATGATGTGTGGCTAATATGTACTTTTTTCTATCGCACCATTATTTACTAGTGACACTTTGCTGTCCTAAATACATTGGTATATAGTCAGAAATGGTAGCTCTACAACCTTTGCAAAATATTCACACTCTTTGCATTATGGTGTACTTGTAACTTTAATTGTCATATACTGTAGCATTACAATAGGGCCATACCATGTTAAAAGATCTTCCTGATTGTTTGTATGTTTAGTTACTCATTGCTAATCATTTTTATTTTGTCTTTCTTGTTACGCTTTATAGGATTCCAAAGACTAGTCCGGCTATAAAGAATTTGGGATTTTGTCACTACCCTTTGAGCTTTGCTTCAATGTAATGCTTAAAGTAAAAGGACAAAAAAACCGAAATCATTTTGTTTCCACAAATTTTGTATTGGCGTAGAAAACAGCAAAGTGAGAAACAAAACGTGCAAATACAAATGGCTTAGTGATAAAGCAGAAGGCAGTGGGGCAGCAGATTCTGAAGGGGCAGCAGAGGTTGGAGGGGCAGCAGAGGGCAGTGGGGCAGCAGAGGATAAGGAGAGAAAGGTTGGGGAGGGTAAGAAAGGTAACATTGGGGAGGATAACAAATGGAAATCTTAGGGCAAGGGGGCAGGAGTGAGGAAATGAGACATAGATAAAGGAGAGGAGTGGTAACATGTGGCTTAGGGGCAAGAGTGGTAACATGTGGCATTGGGGCAGGAGGTTTAGTGGTGAGCTATTTTACAGGAAGGTTGGTGAGATGGATCAGGGTAGTGTCAATGTGTTAGAAAGTGTGAAGGAGATGGATTAGGGTTGTGATTTCATGTGTCGTGTTTTCTAAAATTTGACTTGACTGGAACATTTTTTTATTGAAATCTTAGATGTTGGAAGGCTGTCCATTGTCCCCTGCTTCCTCATCCATCTGTGTCTCTTCCACATCTCCTCAACCAGGTCATCCTCTCCTTTTACTTTATTCCACTGTATGAAATATAAACATATATATTTGACTCAATAACATCCACATTTTTGCATCATATTAGTAGATTTTATTTAAAAAAAAATAGTTTTTTTTTAAATGAAAGTCAGTGTGTATGTGTGGGTTGTGTCTTTTATAAAACATGTTCAAAATGATTTACCATATAAATGGAGCAACCAGCATATCTGTGACTTGAGTGGAATTTTACCTAGACATCCTTTAGAAATCTCTAGCTGATCTTCTCTGAAAATATGCAGTAATCTTGAACACCAGAGCAGATTCTACAGCAGGCTGACTAGAGTGCCGAATAAGTGCAAGGATTTTGGAGCTTTATTTACATTCAAATTGGCAAGTGCTAAAATGTGAACTGTCTTTTTTTGTGCTTTAAAAATAGCTGTGATTTTGTATGCAGGTATTGTGATCTGAAATTTACCATTGGGGGATAGGAGAGTAGTTGGGGGGTTATATCCGGTGTCGGTCCACCCCACCCCTTGTACCAATTGATCATCTATGTAGGCCAATGCTGTGGTCTCCAGGGAACTGAGGACCAACACAACTGGGGGACCACTTCCTGTCCCCCTAGAATGCCTTTGGTGATCTTCAATTTTGTCTTTCAGCTGACGCTTAAAGACCTGCCACCTGAATTAAATGGTAAAAGATTAGAACGTTGCAATGTATACTATCCACAATATTTTAAAAAGGCTTATACTGGCATACATATAGTTGCAAATTTATTGGGCCTAAAGTTCACATACTAATAACGGAAAGCTACCCAGTTCTACAAGTTTTTAAAGTTATTAGATATGTTGGTCTGCCATACCTTGGACAAAGATTTTAAGGTTTGTCAAATTAATAAAGAACTGTACTAGGTATGCAGAGCACAATATAATAATTCTGTAAAAATGATGACCGTTGTTTCACCAACAGTCACCAATCTTGTAATTGGAGCCATAGTATTGACCTGCATAAAGATGTTTTTCCAGATCCTCAATTTTGCATGGCAGAGAGCTGCTGGTTGGTAGCATGCAGCCTCTCTGCCACCAACTGTACAAGCACTTTAACCTCTCTTATCAAGAAATTAGGCTACCTCTGCTTGATGGTTGCTGTGGCTCAACCATGAATTTAAACAGTGGGGAAAGGCAGTCAATAGTAAAAAGCATTTAAGGGCCTATAAACTATCTCACATATGTCTTTGTACTCACCAATAGAAGAGAATGGATGACAGACTGTAGATGAGGAGATGTAATTGTATCAAAATCATACAAAGAAATTTAAAAAATTCATGACTGACAAGCCTACACCCACACGTGGCCTGAGAACCAATCAGGGATGAGAATATTGAAAAGTCTCATTCACTTCCAAACATGAGAACAGCAGCATTCTCCAAGGTACATTTCCAATGAGGAAAATACAATGCCAACAAGGCAAAACTGGTGCTGTAGTAGAGGTTTTGCAGCAGGCGCACTATAGTGCAGCTGCAGCTCCACTAGAGTGACTTCAAGAGAAGGCAACTCCAGCTCCTTGCAGATCACAAATTTAAACACAAAAGAATGATTTAAATAAATTGATTAGAGTTTGAGTTTGATCTATCCCTGTGTAGAAGAGAAAGCAGTTTTTATATATAGAAATGTGGCTTGTAATAACAATCATTGGACTAAATACAATGGCTGCTATTTAACCAAGATGTTTCAGAATCATTATGTGATTAATATAAACCTTTTTTTGGTGAGGAAAATAAGTACTAATGTACATTTGTACCATAATGAAGGGACATTTGTAACATAACTGAATATATGAAATACATTTATCTCTTTTGACTGGGCATTAACTACAACACATTTTCTATCATAATGAATTCTGTGATGAGAGGACCAGGGATTCAAAGTATAGTAACTCATAGTATAGTAACTTGTGCCCTATTAGTGTGAGAAACGAGGTACAGTTTGTCTGGGTGTTTCCTTTTCCCAAATAATATAAGATAGCACAGTCATTATTCCATTGTCTTCCCACAGTATATGGCAGCACAGCCATTTTATGATTACCCCACACAGTATATGGCAGCACAACAATTCTCCCACTATCATTATATGTTTTTTTCATATCAGGCAATATCATACAACAAACAGCATATATACAAAATCATAGAAAGCGTTAATAAGTAGGGTTAGTATTAAATTATGATAATATCTATGATAAAAAAACATGACTGTAAGGAAGGAATTGCATGCCTGTGCGTCCCACTAGCAAAGAGCAATGCAAATTCACATTGTGTTCGCTTTGCTTTCCTTAATGAATGAGGACAACATGTTTTTGTTCAACACAGTATTTGCATGTGGAAAATGAGGTCTGCATTATTTTTCAAACTCCTATGCATGGTAACAATATTAGAAGGAGCAATCACAAACACTACTGTGATGATATGATGCTTGTAGCCCACCCCCAAATCGCTTTAGTAAAAAAGGTACATTATTTTATATGTAGAAAATAAACAGTAGGCCTATAATATAAGTATCTCTAGTCCTTATTTTAAATAAGCCTCCAATCTTGATGTTTTTGACAAGCATTTATGCCCTTTTAACAATTAGGGACATATTCAATTAGTATTCGCGGCCGCGTGGATTTCTGTGCGCACCCCTCTGGGTTGTGCACAGAAATCTGCGATGTTGCGATACAGTAATGGCACTTTACAAGCGCAGCCGAGCGTAATCGCGGTCGTGAATTCCAATTGAATACCCCCCTATAGTTGTATGGCATTTTTTTGGACAAATTGTGCAACTAAGTGAAGCCCTAAGCTTGTTAGACACTCTTTTTTCATGTTACACTCTGTGTCACGCAAGATCTTTTTCTAACACTTGCAGTACTGCTTATGACTGCTTAGGGTCTCATAAGTTATGGCGCTCTTAGGCCCCAATTCAATTGACTGCGTGAATCAGGAGAATAACGCAGCCTGCGTTCTATTACTGTTACTATGGTAAAAGTGCGCAGTATTATCGTTAGTACGGTAATTTTAGCGCTGATTTTTGTTCACAGCCATGTGAGCCGCAAGCAAAAATCTGTGTTAAAATTACCGTAGCAATGGTAATAGTGTGCGGACCGGATTATTCCTACAATAACAAGGCCCAATTGAATTCCCACTTAATGTGATGCATACACATAACCTTGCAAATTGCAAGGCAAAAAATGTACAATACCATGCATGTGTATTCCCTTTGTAAAATATAAAGTTGCATGACCCTTGATATGTCACCTCAGAAGCCATTGGTGATTCAGGGAACACTCTATGTATGCTTATATGTCTGAATTATTCATCCAATGTAAGGAAGGAAAGGAATAGATCTGGTGATTATCTGCTAATTGAACTAGACTAGATATGGAATGGTCTTAACGAGTAATTGTTTTTACTTAATAACAATTATTTATAATAGCGCTTACATATTTTGCAGTCCTTTACAGAGAATATTTAATCATTCAGTCTCTGCCCCAGGGGAGCTTACAATCTATTTTCCCTACCCCACAGATACACATTGGGTTTCATTTCATTAGAAGCCAATTAACCTACCAGTATGTCTTTGGAATATGGGAGAACCCACAGCATCCAGAGGAAATCCCATGCCTACAAGGGGAATAACCAAACTGCACACAGATTGGGCCCTGGTTTGAATCAACCCCATGATCTCAACTCTGTAAAGCAGTAATTCTATCCACTGTGCCACTGTACCATTATAAGCAGTATATACATTACTGGGCTTGATGTAGATCCCTTCACTTTGGACTGAATTGGATGTGGATCTCAACCCTTTGGACTATAGGCTTCCTAAGATGTGTGTAATCTTGATCAATTGAGACCTCAACCTTTACTGGACTGTAATTCTACCTCATCAGCTACACTGTGTACTGTACTGTGATGCTTCTCCTGGGAAAATTGTTTGTTGCAAGGTTGCAGTGTGTTATTTTAACTTAGATGCCATTACTTTTTTCTTAGTTGTGCTATGCTCAGAATCGTCTTATTTTGTTTCCTTACAGGTGAATGCTGCATTTCCGACAAGAAATCAACATTGCACTGTTGAATGAAGATTGCCATGTTGTTGCCCCAACTATTGGTATGTGCCTGACTTATAGGAATATTTAGATAAGTGCCTCTGAACTTTAAAATGTGTGTCCATGGTCGCAGCCTTAGGGAAATATATGTTTCCAGTGTTCCTTTATAAACATTTTAGTGTGTAAAGATATTTAGACTGGAAGAGAAAAAAATCTAATATGCATAAAAACAATATAAATTGTGCAGAAAACGTCCATTAGGAGGTCACCATTAATGAATTTTTTTCATGATTCAAAAAAATGGAATATCGTTTCCAAACTCAGAGGACAGGATCAGTATGTGAAAATATAATTGAAAGCAGATATAGTGTAGGTCATAAACAAAGTTTTACACCAAAAGAGAGTTAGCAAATCTGCTCACCCTAAATAAATGAGAGTGAACTATGACACATACCTCTCAAAGCTGTAAATTAATATACTATGTGTCGTTCTGATTTTCCTCCAATTAAATGTGAAAGAAAATATATATACATAGTGTAATTACGTTATAGTAAATAATCAATTTAAAATGTGAAATAATGACCGGCTCACCTAGATCACATATTTGAGCCTAGCCAAATATAAAAATGAGAAAACTGGATTTTATTAATTGCTTCCTTTCCACAAGTTGTCATAACCCTCAATGGATTATTAATAAACCCCAAGGTTAGCTTCAGGAAGAACTGAACAGATACCCACATATTTTGCAACGCTTTCTGATTCTTCACCAAGGTAATATCATAACACTCTGTGTGGCTGACTTGTCTTAGTATTTTTCCATTGACATCTACATACATTTTTGAAATTTATATTTATCTGGGTTTTTTTATTCATGTAATTTGCTATCTATGTCATTGGTGCAACGTGAATCTTTTTCTATTTCCTACACATATTAACTATATTGCATTTACCTATTTTTTCCACCCATGTCAATTGCTGCAAAGTAAGTTTTGTTTTATTTGCCAAGTCAATCCAAGTCATGTTTGCTGTTTATACAGCACTGTAAAAATGCATGATATGCTCACATTTCTATGATTCACATTACAGGTGGAGGTTGAATACCATGGACAACAACTACACAAATTATATTATTAAGCAATACAAACTTTCCAAATAATTGTCTTATATATTGTTCATTGCTGTCTTTCTGTTTGTGATCTATGTCAATTGTTACAAAGTGATTTTTTTGTCTATTGCATGGCATGACTATTGCCAAAAATTGGGTTATTTTGAAATAAGTTTTGTTGCCCTCTACCAATTTGAACCTCTACACGTTCTATGTCCCCACAACATTTTTTGGCCATGAGTGAATTGTGTCCCTCCTTACATTTTTTACTTTCATGTGAATTCTGTCTAATTGTTTGTGCTGTCAGTAAATTAACGACCTCCATGAACGTTGGACTACACAATAACTGTGTCCCCACTAAATGTGTTTAACATCAGGATCAGTTGATGTCCTTTATAGATTTTGAACCTGTATTCAGTACACACAAAGTTGTTCAGTACTGGTTGCATGTTGTTGCGACTCCCACTGGAATTAGATAAACCCTAAGAACAAGGCAATTAGTGGTCTACACTTATAACAAACTGCCTGTCCGATAGAGAGCAATATTCTCAAAGTTACTCAGGTGCCCTCAGGTTTTGTTTCTAAGGGGCGTATTCAATTGTTTGCCGTGACCGCCGAAAAACGAGCTCGTTAAAACTATTACCGTTTATACGGTAATTACTCGCTCAATTTCAGCTCGCAGCTCCCTGAACGGTAATTACGCGCAATATTACCGTATAAACTGTAATTTTTTTCCAGCGCTCGTTTTTCGGCGGTCACGGCAAACAATTGAATACGCCCCTAAGAGTAGTAAGAGTTGATCTTAGAAATAGTAGCAATGGAATATGGAGGCTGGGAATAGTAGTACACCAGACGGTATACACGAAATAACCTGTACTTATGCAAATGGTCAAGGGTAGGGAGCAAACATAAATACCACGGTCAAGCCAGAAAGTTCAGGGCAGGCAGTGAGCAGGAAGGGTCCAAAAACAAAGTCAAGGGTGGAGATGGGCAAGAGAAAAGGAGAATCCAGGAAAGAGCGGGGTCAGTAAACAGCCAAGTCAATCAGGATCTCAGGTTTAGCAACACAGCAGGCTTCACAAATCATGCAGGACAAGAATGCTATAACTGGCACAGCTATAACTAAGCCCTCACGGCAATTTAAACTCATGAGGCCCAATCAGAAAAGCTCCCTAAGAGGCGAACTCCCCCCATACAATAGGCTAAATGCGATCATGTGATAGCCTCAATAGAGCCCCAGCCTCCCTAGCAACCATCCAGGAAGGAAGTACAATAAGAGCAACACTTTCAACAGCAAACAGCATCCTGGCTGGCTAGCAAGTAGTCGAGATGGTACTGCAGAGCAAGCTGTAGTGGGACCATATTTTTTACCAGTTTTACTTACAGATATGGCTGTATAAATCCCCCAAATTGTTTGCTGGAATTTTCATGACTTTTGGATCAAAAGTTGTGAATTGTGGAGAATTACATGGGCATTCAATTATATTTTTATTTTCTTTTTAAATAAACCAAAAATATATTGACCACAGTGCTAGTCCTCATTTTCACAGTGCTGTTTAAACTTTCAATAGCACCCTTTCAGTTGAGAAGTGCATTGCAGGTGCACTAGCCACCAGTAATAAAATAGAGTCCTTGTACAGTCACTGTGTAAAAAGATATAAATAAATAATTGATTAGAAAGTAGTTTATGGGGGCCCATCAAAATATTGTGTAAACTCCTCCAAAAGACTACCAGCTCAGCACTAAAAATGTTAGACTGTTCTTAAACCACCGTGGGTTATGCAGACCAGGGTAATGAAAAAACTTGGGACCCCTGGAGTGACAAGTTCCCCCCAACAATTTTCTTAGTGCAACAAATCTTGGTCCATTATACTAAAAGAGTAAAAATACAATATTTACTATAAGCCACATCTCCAGATATGCCTCTTTAGTGGTGTTAATAATTATGGAAATATATTTGCTTATGATGATTACCTAAGCACATCAGTACACATCTTCAGTTGCATTTTTTATATAATATTTTAAAAATATTTAATATATTTGATATAATTTTATATAATATTATATTGTATTAATGAAATTAATTAATACAATGAACTTTATTGATACAAAGAAGTGCATTCATCAACCACAAGGGTTTACATGTAACTGCCTAATCAGGTCGGTTTTGTTGGACTACTTTAGGACAGAAGACAAGAGGAAACTAGTGGATTTTGGGATTACAATACAGATGGCAATGAGGTTCTGTGAGTATTTTTTTCTAGAAATGGCATTGATGTGTGTATTTACTATTACTTAGGTTTGTGGAACTTCCTGGTTCAGCAGGCCCTTGCAGCAATGGGCATGTTGGTACTGGTAGTTATACAAGCACCACTATGCCTAAGCAGTTAATGGCTGTCAGGTTTATTTGGGACTTATGTTATGCTCAATTAATGATTACCTTTTACACATTACCCCGACCTTCACCACCCAAGGGTATTAAAAAAAGGGCCACAGTGCTATTCATCTCAGAGCTAGTTTTCCCTTCAGAGGCGATGAATGTTTACTGCAGGAAGATGCTTTGTACCGGCTTCACCCCTCTCGGCACCCATGGGTGCTGTTTTTACTTTGAGAGTGGTTAAGGAATGTGGGCTTCTTTAAATTATCTATTTATTTGTTTTAACTACATGGCAGTCATCATTATCAAATTGACAATGCTAGAAACATAGCATTTGAAGGCAGATAAGAACTGTTTTTCCCATCTAGTCTGTCCATTATTTTCTTAATCTATGGCATCCTATGTGATCCCTTATGCTTTATAAGGATATTCTTATGTCTATCCCAAGCATGTTTTAACTGCTGTACTGCTTTAGCCTCTACCACCTCAGATAGAAAGGTATTCCACTTATCCACTACCCTTTGTAGTTATGCCATGATAACTGCTATAATTTTATTACAAGATATATTTAAATCATACTTACATATTGTTTTGAGTGTCATGTATCTTAAGATGCATGCATATCAAAATATATATAATAGGCAGCAATTTTGTGGCTGTAATTGTACATGTATTTTGTTGTTGTAATTGTGTGTGTATCTTACATATGTCTTTGCATGGCAAAAAATCACTCACTATTATTAGAGATGTATGAAACCTTAGAAATTATATTAACACTGATCCACCCGAAATCAGCTCCAAAATTAAAATCAATGAACCATGATTCCTCTTGCAGGGTTTTAAAACTTCATATTTTGGCTGAATGGATATGCTGTAGCTCTATGGATCATTCTGCAAAGCAAGAAACACTATTAAAATGCACCCTCTCCACCTCTTTATCTCATTATAATAATCTTGGTCTGCAAGATGAGAATTAGTTTTCTCGCACAGGTCTGTTAAGCTAGGTGGAACTAGTCCTCCCTTGGTCCAACTCCTCTTATTGCCCAGTGAAAATGTCACCATCATGCAGAGCCGGATTTAGTCTTCATGGGGCCCTAGGGAAGATACTGTTTTGGGGGGCCCCTCCCTGAAAAAATCCATAGCAGTATAGTTTTTTTTAGCATAGCATATAACCCTATAGTTAAGGAGTAGGAAAGCATTAGGCCACTTCTACATTGCGCTGCGCTGTTGAAGGGGGCGTGGTCATATTATTGGGGTTGTGACTTGCATCATTGAGGGCGGTGTCCTTTATACTTTTGTTCCCCCTTCTGTTATTTTCATCACTCTGTGCCCTCCATACTTTTCCTCCCCTTCTCGTATTTCCCTCATTCTGTGCCCTCCAAACTTTTGTTCCCCCTTCTCTTATTTCCCTCACTCTGTGTCCTGCTCCATACTTTTCTTCCCCATTCTCTTTACTTTGTTATTATGTGCCATTGTGCCTCCGCTATATTACTTACCTTTCTATTGACTTTTTCTCTTCTATCTTCTTATTTTCTGGTCTTCTGTCTTCTATCCTCTCCATCGCGATGCTCCTTTCTGCTCCTCACTGAATATGGCGAAATTCTTTGGGAGAGAGCAGAGAGGAGACTGCCGGGAGCCACCATGGTCATTTGATTTTTTTTTCTTCTTTTGTTTGCAATTTTTTTTACTAAACCGGCGGACAGAGGGGGATGGCAGGTGAAGGGGAGCGCCCTCCCGCCTTGCCTACCTCGCTCACTGCCAGCACTGGAAAGGCCCTCTGGAGACCGCTGGGCCCTATACAGTTGCCTAGGTTGCCTAGCGGGAAATCCGGCCCTGCCATCATGCTCCAAAAACCAACACATTTTGGCAGAAAACTAGGCACAACAAAGCAAAACAAAACATGTAATATCAGAGTGCATAGCAAATTCAGCGTTGTTCCTACCATGCACATGGACACCTATATTTCCATCAAAGTATATTGATTTAAGGAGCAAGGTATCAGAATTTGCAGTGGAGCAGAACTATGCACTGGCCAGAGGAGGCATTGGCTGAGTCCGGGAATTTATTGCTAAAAACTTTTGCAGAGTATTATAAAGATGAAATATTATTTTGTTGACCAATGTTAATAAAAGCGATAAGGTGCTGGGAGGATGCATTTTAGGGGTGTTCCTTGTATGAAAGCATGCATGGCTAATATCACTCTGAAAAATTACCATCCTATGCTTTCAATGAGATGCATTTTGTGCTTCATGTTGCAGTTCAGCAGAGAATTGCATCTCTAGGCATACTCTAAGCTCTGAAAATTTTTACACAAACAAGTGACATGTAATAAAATTTGTCCCAGGGGACAAGATAGTGAGGAAACCTCTCTGTATTGTTTAATTGAAGCTGCGAGGAAACAACACCCCTCAATAGGCCGACATGGGGCCATTAATTATTAGTTACCTCTCATTCCAAGACTGACCAGTTGCAATGGAGTTTTGCTACTAGGTGGTTCAGTACCTGCCGTTCAGAAAGTACTCATGAGGGAAAGGCAACATCTCACTGAAAAAGCACCTTATGGGTTAAGTCCCATCTCCACAGGTGACACTCAGAACTAACTACGCTGTCATTGTTCCCTCTAGTTGCTTCCCATTGTGTTTCTCTTGACTTCAAGAGACATTTTGGAGCCTAGTCCAGAATGGAGCATCAGAAGGACATCTGGGGGAGGTAATAGGGAGAGACACGATAAGAGACCACACCTACCAGGAACCAGCACCAGTCCCTTTGGGTGGTCATCATCAACATGAAAATTTGGTGGGTTTAAAAGGAGGTTGCCCAAGCCGGATCCTCATGTTAGTCATTGACTTTGGCTAAGGGGTAATACTCTGCCAAGTGACCTTGTGGATTGCATATTTACTTCCTTTTTGGATTTAGTTTCATCATTATTTGTGTGTGGAATTGCTTTTCAATCTCCTGTGTGGACTTGTGCAACTCTGTTCCTGTGTGGGACCATTTGTTATTATTCTCTGTATGGGATTATTGTGAGGAGCTCTACCCTATCCAAGAACCAGGAATGTTACTGGTATATTGTCACTTCACAAAATGCATACCCTGTTTCTGTATTTGATCAACCTGTGTTAGCGCAAAATAAACCATCCATTTAATTTTATCTGCTTGGTGTCTGGGTGAATAAAACAACCTTATATCTTTACAGAAGCCGGAAATGAGTCTAAACTGAGCAGGTTTTGAGGAGAGAAATTTAAAGTTTAATTTAATAAAAAAGGAGCTTCTAAAGTGGTAGATGTGACATTTACACTTTTGCACAGTATGCATTTCTAATTTGAGCACAGACGAGATGTGCACTTTGTCCATAACTGCTTTAAGGATGCTTGTAGCTAATTCCACTAAACTGTGTCAAAAACCTTTTATTAGATCTAAACTTTAAAGAAGGCAGGGTTTTTTTTGCAACAATTAGCACATCACTATAGTAATGGTTCTTTTGATTCAATCCGTCAATGCTGGAAAGTGATAAACAAAGTTTGCTTAAATGTTAAATGTTGTTAAATGACAACTCTAATCTTGGTAGCAGGATACCAGAAATTTCTTGTAATATAGAGTTTATGGAATATGAGAACATGGGATTTGAACTACCCAAGATATTTTTCTAATATAATTGGGCATTCAGCTTTAGGGGCCTATTTATGAAGCCCTAAATGTGCTGAAACTGAATTTTGAACTTGACTCAGACGGCTAACGCTATCTAAAGATGGCACTTGCCTTTGAATCCTATGGGCATAGCATCGCAGGAGAGGAATCTTGAGATCCCTCCCAGGCAGCATTACTGCTCTCCCCTCCCTATGACAGATGATGCCTCACCGGGCAAACAGCCGTTACATATTGAATAGGCCCCTTAGAGTGATAAGGTGGAATGCAATGTCAGAGCAGAATGCTGTTAGCCTGACTCACTTGTAATTTTAGTGTTCATAGCATAGTGATGGTTTCTGTACTGCATTAACCTGTACCTTAAGTGCAGTTGGGAACGAGTCAAGAGAAAATCTGAAACAGAGAGACTGTGAACTGCGTGTGTAATGGTGTAAACTACAGTGTAGAAGAGGCAGAGAGTGACATTCCCACAAAAAAGTGATGTGCTACAATCTGTGCTGTGATAATGTGATTACTACTGTCATTTGTTGTGACGAGACAATGTAAGTTGAAATGAAAAGTGATTATACTGCAAAACAACTTACTGCAACTTGAAATATAAGAGACTATTAATAAATTAATATTTATCATTTATTCATCCACTCATAACATGACCTGGTGCCCTGGTGGTAAATGTGTATTACTTCTCTGGTGAATCAGAATAATATTTGTACTCTGTTACCAAACCTGCATATGTGACACCTTTGTTCCAAAAACTTTAAATGAAAACAGTGACGTTGTTGACCCAAAGGCATTAATAGGTAGGAGCTAAGCTTTACGCCCACACGAGTAAGCAGGTGTTATAAATAAATATGAGTCACATCTAAAGTTTCCTGTAATCAGTAAAGGTTATTTTTGATTTGCATGGGACATTACCTGTCTGACATTATGTGAGATGACTAAATAATTCAGACTATGGAGACATATTTGTTAATGCTAGGAGAACCACAAAAAACAGAGCATATCATGAAAGCTATTGATAGTGAATATTGAAACAAATGAGGTTCTTTGTTAACAATGTGCAATAGCTCTGAAATTGATTTCACAAAATGTTTGAATGGGAAACCATATAAAAAGGCAACAATTAAGTGCAATTTCAACACTTTTCAAATTGTTAACATTTTAAGAATACAGTCAAAGATTTACTAAGATTAGCAATATTACCGGATTTTCTTGTTTTAGCCTGGAGGTATGTTCTTGGTTATTTCAGATATGCAGGGATAGTGCAAACACCCTGGGCATCCTAAGCACACTCTTGGGTGCCCACCCTCCACTTACTACATTGGAGCTCGGACAGGTTTGAATCCTCTTCTCCTCTATTAGACTTGGAATGTGGCACTGGTCTGTGACATAATTTCCTAGTACCACACGCCCAACATATCACTGACCTGGAGAAGCAGCAGCCAGTATTTTCAAGAAAGAAACTGCTCCATCATATCAACAGCTGGCTCTCTGTGGGATTGCTGTGGGAAAAATAATGGCATTGTGACATTATGTCACACATTAAATGTTTAAGTTGCCCTCTATACCTTACTGGACTATGCAACACTTTGATTCTCTTAGTGATAGCACTGGTCCCTGCAGGTATGATACAGCCCCATTAAATAAAAGGATAAGAATAACTTGTGAGCCAAATGTTCTTTCCTGGGATAATACCATACTGAATGTTGACAATCGATATTTGAGGAATGGTAAAAGCCAATCAGTAATACATTCACACCTCAAGTGACACCTCCAGGACTTCAGGACTTTGATAATAAATAAATACATAGAATATTAAAATAATGGCAAGGAAAAGTGCAAAATAGAAAGGATATATAATATAATATAATGTAATATAATATAATATAATATATGAAAAGGATTTTCCCAGTGAAGCTCAAGTAGCCTCTCAAAAAAATGTGTTATTACACAGGTCTGCAACCAAAAAGCTGTTTTCATAATTTTATCTGATTCTTATGTTTTTTGGTGCGCTGAATTCAAAAATGACCACTGTTTTTTCCTGGGACATCAGGTTTTTTCACAATCAAAATGTGCCTTGGTCAAACAGGTAGCTGGAAATCGCTAAATTTCAAATTCATCATACTTGGGGGAAAAAAACTGAACATGGAAAAGCAAATTTATTTTCACTGCCAGTGCTCCCAAAAACATGAAAATACATGTTCATTGGTCCTGATGGTGATCATTGCATTGTTGAGTGTGCTTGCTAGGGCCTGCCTGGACATGTTCTTTCATGCATTAACTTGTTCTCTGATTCCTCCACAATCTTGTATTTCATTTCAGTCGTCATCCTGCTATTGTGTTTGTGGTTTCAAGATTAGTGCAATGCCTCCAAGAAAGTGTGTAAATTCACCTGACAGTTTCTGTTTCATATGTGGAGAGTTCATGGTGATTTAGAGAGGTTGATGGCTCAGTTCCACATTCAGTATGAATCTTCTGAATGGAGGCTTTTCATTGACTCTTCCAAAAGAAGCTTAAAAGCAGTTTTACTTCACAATGGTGGCCGTTATGCGTCCATTCCTGTTGCTCATTCGGTGTACTTGAAGGAGACTTATGAGAACTTGGAGTTAGTACTCAAGAAAGTGGGTTATCAAAACCAAAACTGGTTGCTATGTGGGGATTTAAAAGTATTGTGTATGCTGCTAGGACAACAGGCTGGGTACACCAAACACCCTTGTTTTCTATGTTTATGGGACAGAAGAGACCGACAAAATCACTGGAAGCAAGACAATTGGCCACCAAGAAGTCTAGTTGTTGGTGAAAAGAATGTTCTCAGAGATACATTGGTACCCCCTGAGAAGGTTTTATTACCACCACTCCATATAAAATTAGGATTAATGAAGCAATTTGTTAAGGCACTTCCCAAAGATAGCGAGTGCTTCAAGTACTTGGGATCCAAGTTTTCAGGATTAACGGAAGCAAAACTGAAAGAGGGGGTTTTTGTTGGCCCGGATATTAGAAAACTCATATCCGACAAAGACTTCATGAGTTCAATGACTCCAACTCAAAAAGAAGCGTGGGTTGCCTTTACTGTGGTCATAAAAAACTTTTTGGGAAACCAAAAGGACCCAAATTACAAGTAAATGGTGGAAACAATGTTGAAAGCGTTCCACAAGCTTGGTTGCTCCATGAGCTTAAAAGTCCATTTTCTCAACTCACACCTTGACTATTTTTCTGAAAATTTGGGAGCAGTGAGTGAAGAGCAGGGAGAACGTTTCCATCAAGATATAAAAGAAATGGAAAGAAGGTATCAAGGGAAATGGAGTGTTATGATGATGGCTGACTACTGCTGGATGTTGTACAGGGATCTTCCAGAAACCACCTACAAGAGCAAAAGCTCAAAAAGAAGTTTAGTGTTTAAAAAAAGACGATTTCACAAGCAATCTACTTGAGTGTGGTGTTAATTTTGTCGTCACCTGATGTCGTAAATGAGTTAATATTTTTCATGTAAATAAAATATTTGCGTAAAGAGATTTTTTTAAACGATGACCACCCGTTTGTTCGAAAATCTGACGTACCAGGACAAAACGGCTGTCATTTTTGGATTCAGCGCACCAAAAAACGTAAGAATCAGTCAACTAAACCAAAACAGCTGCCCAGAATTTTTTTTTGCAGACCTGTGTTATCATTAAGGTGCAAACTAGCTCAAGCCATCAAAGGGTTAAAAACACTGTGTATTTTGATTAGAGGCTTTGGTTCTACTTTAAGTGCAAATTACAGTCAAGCTTTGATGGTTGATAAATGATAGAGACATAGAACTATTTATATTTCAATAATTTACAGTACATATAATTTCAGTCCACACTAGCATGAATATATGTATTATATATCCAGCAACAGAAATATGATATTCAATCTTAAGAGTAAATGTGTCTGTCTTGTTTAATTTGCATGCAAATATTACCTTCACTAAATAAACCTGAAGAATAAGAAATTGTATCTCTATCTATGTTTTTGTTTGAATTGTTATTCCAACTAAACAGCCATTAATTTATTTAATAAAAGGCTAAAGGTCTGAAAAGTAAACTGAACATAATGAACCAATCAGTCTTAAATTGTATAGAAGGGGACCAATATGCCAGATGTCATAGACCCTGTGAAATATAGTATGCTTCATTATTTCAAGACAACCTTTTCGGTTCTTGTACACGTCTGTTATGTTATCCATCATTACATTTTGCAGAGATAGAAAATATTTACTTTATAGAAGTGGTTTACACAAGCATTTTCTGCAGAGATATATTAAATAAATAGGCACAAAACAGAGAAGAAAGAATTTAATTGTAACAACTCATTATCACATACTACCAAAACACCTATGGTAAGTGAGTTTGAGATACAAGAAGCCTTCACTTACAGTTTTCAGAAGTTACATACTTTATTGGCTTTGCGAATTGATTTGAAGTCCTATTGTGCTGCATTCATTGGAAAATGTGTGCGGCTTTGGACACGAGAGTAGTACATATAATACAATACCGGTCCTATTATGGCCATCTTTGGAAATCCGACTCGACTATAGGCTTAGGCTTTCCTGGGAGTGCGAAGCCCCAGTGACTGCCAGCAGGGCAGTGGTCTGGCTTCACTACCACCTCGCTTTTGGCGAATACACAGATTCACAAGGCCTGGGGTAACTTATCCAAAGAAAGAGGAACGGATGCCCGCAGTCCTTCTCCCAATCTCCATCCTCCATCAGCAGGCAGGAACCATTACCTCCCATACCAGCCGATCTTTCTTCATCATCGCCCCCCTGACACACCACTGCTCTTTCTTATACCCACAGAAGAGTCTCAGGCTGTAGGGGAGTGTTGACTGTCTGCTATGTCTTAGGGTATTAAGACATAGGAATACAATACACATTTCCTAATTAAGTCAGACACAAAAAGCCACCAATGTCTGGCTTGTGAATACACTACTAAACATTATCTTGTTTGCCTACAGATGTAGCTAAAAGCACAATATTAGAGTTTTTTTTATTTTTAGCCTGTAACGCATAGCTGGATTAAGGGGGGGGGGCACAGGGGGCATGTGCCCCGGGCCCCCCTCTCTCTGAGGGCCCCCCGCCTCTGCGTGCATAACCTCTACTGAATTATTTTTTTTATTCCTCTTTCTTTATTTTTTATTTTTTTAATGGTGGTGGCGGTGGCGGCGGGAGGGGGGTTGCGGGCGGGCGGGTTCGGGGCTCCTATTGTTGGTGGGGGGAGCAGGGTAGCAAAAGAAAGAAAAAACAAAAAAAAGATATACTCACCTGATCGCTGCGCGGTTGTCCCTCCTCCTCCCTCCTCTCTGCACTGTTAACACTGAATGACAGGCATGACGTCATCAAGTCACGCCTGTCATTCAGTGAGGAGCAGTGCGGAGAGGACCAAGAAAGAAACAAGAAGACAGAAGAGAAGAGAAGAAAGAAGCTAAACGAAGGGTAAGTAAAAAAAAAAAGGGAATAACGCAGAAAGGCACACTATGGAGGAAAAAGGGGGAGAAGAAAGGCACACTATGGAGGAAAAAGGGGGAGAAGAGAGGCACAGTAAGGAAAAAAGGGGGAGAAGAGAGGCACAGTAAGGAAAAAAGAGGGAGAAGAGGCACAGTTAGGAAAAAGGGGGAGAAGAGAGGCGCAGTAATGAAAAAAGGGGGAGAAGAGAGGCACAGAAAGGAAAAAAGGGGGAGAAGAGAGGCACAGTAAGGAAAAAAGGGGGAGAAGAGAGGCACAGTAAGGAAAAAAGGGGGAGAAGAGAGGCACAGTAAGGAAAAAAGGGGGAGAAGAGAGGCACAGTAAGGAAAAAGGGTGAGAGGCACAGCACGAGAAAAAGGGGGGAGAAAGGCACAGTATAAGAAAAAAGGGTGAGAGACACAGCATGAGGAAAAAGGGGGGGGAGAGGCACAATAGTGGGGACAATTAATTAATTTAAGATGGGATGGTTTGGGCGCTACTGAATGTGGGGGTAAGTTTGGGGAGAATGAGGTCCCTTTAATAAATGTGCCTATGAATTATTTAATGGCAGTGACGATTGCGGGAAATAGGTATATTTCTGAAATGTAAATACTATTAATTTATTGCTGGGGCTGTTTGTAGGGAGGGAGTTAGGTTTATTTAATAAATGTGAATACTATAATTTTAATGTTGGGGCTGGAGGAAGGCCTAATTATTAATCATGGGGGGTACGGATTTAACGCCGGGGCTGGCTGTAATTTTCTAAATGTACCCATTTTTTTTCCAAATAGGGCCCATAACATTCCAGGATCAAGACTAGCGACAACTAAAGAAACCTGCAGCACAGGTGGTGAAAGTGAGAAGAACAGGTAGGAGAGAGCAGCAAAGTCTGTGAAATGTTGTGATTCTAGTGGGACAATCCCAATTTTTGGTGACCGTTCAATGGTGTACACAACAATGCAGGTTTTTTTGTCTGTAGGAGGGTGGCCTGGCCATGCCCAATGATGCATTATCAATGGTATTTTAATTTGCGGTATCATTTCTAGTTTTAATGTGCATTATAAATTTTATTTTTAAAGTGCGGTATCATTGCTAGTTTTAATGTGCATTATACATTTTATTTTTAAAGTGTGGTATTATTGCTAGTTTTAGCGTGCAGTATCATTGCAAGTTTTAGTGTACGTTATCAATGGTATTTTTAATGTGTGATATCATTGCTAGTTTTAATGTGTGGTGTCAATACCCATGTGGTGTTTTGATGATTGCTTTAATGTACAGTATTTTAGTTTGTGGAAACAATGATTTTTCTTATGCAGACAACTTAAGCGAGCCCTCTGGGAGAGCTGTAAGTGTCATACTGTGGGCTGTAGGTGATGTAATGCAGGATGTGTCACTATGCCCTTAATTTTAGATCTTAGGGGCCCCCCTGTCTTAAGTGCCCCGGGCCCACCAAAGCCTTAATTCAGCTCTGCTGTAACATGTGGCCGATTAGCAATGTAAATAGCAGGGCCAAATATACATCATATATATAAATGGTTACAGCATAATGTAATGGTGACTATTCACTCCATTGTGTTTTAAACATAACACTTGCCTGACTGGATTTTAACAGAGGAAGGAACACTACCCTTAGCTAGATCTCCTGTTGTTTAGGTGACCAAAGATAGCTTCTGTTAAACAATAGTCTGGTCTACCTGATAACATAATTATTGATGTATGTCATATATTACCAATCTTAAAGCTAATATTCAAAGACAGTATGGGGGTGAGTACAGACATGCTATGGGAATTAAAACACACATACTAAATACACAGTCATAATGTGTGCTAGGGCAGACCCGGTAGGGGGACGTAGGACTCTTCCAATGAATATTTTTTTTTACTGATATTAAAGCCATGGCAACCATGACCTGGTTTCTCCTTAATGACCTCAGCCATTGAGATGTCTATGGTTTCCCCATCTGCCCTGACTAAATAGGCCATATTCAGTTCAAACTAAGTGACCTCCCATATTCCAGGATCTTTTGACTTGTGAAGTCTAAGCATGTAACTGGAGTAGACAAATCATGCTGCAACAGCTGTAAATATGGTGTTGACTTTACACTAAATTCTATACTAGTAGGTCTCTAGTCCTGTAATACTAGAATTTCTGATGTTTTTAAAGGGATTGGGATTAAACCTACATTGTTCTGTCCCTGGGGGGTATGAGTGCAAACCTAACATTAGCTTTTATTTACCATTTTAGATATTAAATTGCGATATAATTCTATTGGGTGGAAATCCAAGAAATGTTCTGGGTTATGTTGACACAACGATTTGCATTGTTTATCTGGATATTGACCACAGTACTTACATATACAATACACGCTATGCTAAAATCCATTACATTCATTTACATTAGTGGCTGCCAACCTTGGATCTTTGTGCAAACTGGTGGGATCGACTGGCTTAAATGCCTTCACATCCCTTTTACCAGTGGCAGAACTCTTAAATTTAACCCCACACACCTCCATATAAAATGAAAAGAATAACTGTATTTTGGAAAACCGCTCCAATCCTAACTCAACCGATAATTTTTTCACTCTGTCTCCTCACCATCCTGGAACAGATCCATAATATATAGAAGTCCCTGATTGTCCTTGGTTCCGAATGCAGTTTTCTTTAACTCTATCACGTTCTTACAGTGGGCAGCATGAATCCGCGTGCCCTTCTCAGCAACCTTCAAAGATCTATGAGATGTTAAATACACTTTATAATGCTCCTCCCAATGGTCTCTTAAACAACCAGAGCACAAAAAGTTTTGCATCATAATAAAAACCCCTGGCTCATTGTCTTGGCTATTCTTAACAGGCATCCTAGGGGAGAAAGACTTTAACCCTTCCTGCTGTCACTTCAATTTCTTGCTCATGTTAATTAAATATTTGACAGTTACTTCATTGTTCAGTGTTAAATCATCTCAAGGGTTTTTCAGTATGTTAGGTTGCTTACCAAAATTTATATCACAAGGTGATAAGTTTAATTCAGGACCAAGTATAATGCTTCGGGACACATTAGCCCGGTCTCAGCCATTACTTTGCTCAATTTGTTCTTAATCGTACCATTAAATCATTCCACTTTAGCACTAGCTTGTGGTTTGTATGGAGGATGCAGTTTACTTTCAATTCCCATTAGCTTACACATAGTCTGGAACACGTTTCCTGAAAAATGAATACCACGGTCGCTCTCTCAATGATTCTCGGGATACCATACCTACAGACAAACTCTTGTACCAATTTCTTAGCTGTAAAGACTGCTGTATTGGCTGCCGCTAGATAAGCTTCAATTGGAAAATAGATCTATGCAAACCAGGACATATTGCAAGTTTCTACATTTAGGTAATTGTTTGAAATCAATTTGGTTCACCTCTATAGGACTCTCTGTAAGTGGGATGTCAGATTTCTCTGTCAGTAATACTTTTCCTGCGTTCTTTCTCAGACATGTAAGGCATGAAACAACTTTCTCACAAGTGTGAGAATAGAAACTAGGTGCACACCAATATGCTCACCACAGCCTACACATGTCATCTTTTCCAACATGAGTGAACCCGTGAGCTGTCTCAACTAAGCTGGGGTAATATGCTTTAGGAGCCAGTGGCCTACCACTTCCATCTTTCCACATTCCACTAGTATCTTGGCCATATCTACTACTTCCATGTAGTCCTTATTGTAGTGAACATAACTGTTGCATGTCAATTAAGTTTTGTTCATTAATAGTTTCAAAGAACATTACATCAACTGATGAATCGTTTATAGGCAGTGTTGCTGCCTCTTTTCCAGCTTTGTCTGCCCGGTCGTCATGGTGAAGGCCGGGACACCAGAGGGCACCAGAAGCGTCCCGCAGCGGCTGTGAGTACCGCCGCGACTCGTAACACATGCTACAGTGCACGGCTCTACACTGTAGCAAGATCCCTTCTGACTCATTTCCGCCAAGGCAACGGCCGGACACTTTCCCCTTTAGCGCTGCGTCCCAGCAACTGAGGACAGCGGGCGCATGCGCAAGTCCCAGTAATAGCCTGCAGGCTATTAGGTTTTAATGAAATTAATCAAAAGGGTCCTGTGGGTATTTTCAGAGCTAGGCTCTGACTGGCTGGCTGCAGTATTTAAGGCAGTGAGGACTGAGCCTCACTGCCAGTTATAGCTTGCTGTTACAGTTTGCTGACTTGCTCCTGTTTTCCTGTTTCTGTCCTTTGGATACTCTGTTTGGATCTCCCGTGTTTTGACCCCCTGCTTGGATTTTGACCCTGCCTGCTTTCTTGTGACCCTGAACCTTCTGGCTTGTACTTTGGACCCTGCTACCTTGCCCATGACCCCGACTTCTGGCGTGTTTGCTAACTATCCTGCTTGCCTGTGACCCTTGACCTTGGCTATCATTTGACTACCCGTTGCTTTCTACCAGTCTCCTGGCCCGCCGCTGTGGTCCTGCATTACCAACCCACACTACACTTGGAGCTAAGTCCTGGGGGCATCCGAGTACCGGTGAGCACGTCAAGCTCTAAGGGAAAGGCGGCTGCTATAGCCGAAGATCTCCGTCATCTAGTTCTGTGGGTTGGTGATCAGAGCAAGCCTAAAAGTATGCCACAGGTCTGCTGATATTGCCATGTTTCTGGGTAAGGACCTTTGGTTCTATGCAGCAAAGGTTAAATAGCTTTTGTAATTTGGGATGCCTAATGCTGGAGCCTGGTACAAGTCCTCTTTGAGTGCTAAAACAGCTTGTTCAGTCTCATCCATGTGCTGGACTTTAGCTGGTTGTGAAGAGGAAATTAGCTCCTGTGGAGGGAGAGCAAGGATCAAATATCCTGGAATCAAGTTTCTGCAATATCCACACATACCCAGGACAGTGCGAATTTGCTTCTGGTTCTGGGGTACTTTTATCTTCTGAATGGCTGTAATTCGGTCAGGGGTCAAATGTCTCTCGCCCTGCGTAAGGCAATGACCTTAGTATTTGACCTTGTTTGAATGGTTATAATTTGTCTCTAGAAACTTTGTGACCTGTTTGTGCAAGGTGCTGCTGCAGCCTCTCTCTGTCCATAAGGGATGAAGACATGAAAACAGAACACAATGACAAATCATCCACATATTGAATAAGGATATGCACAGCGATTGGCCGAAAGGATTGCAGACATTCATGTAATGCCTGTAAAAATGCACTTGGGCTATCAATGGGTCCCTGAGACAATGGTGTCCATGTATTTTGTAATCCTTTGCAAGTGAAAGCAAAAAGATATTGACAATCATCATGCAACGGTACAGAAAAAAAATGTTGAACGTAGATCAATTATAGTACAATGTGTAGCACTATTGGGTATTTGCATTAATATAATTGTTGGATTTGGTACAACAGGGAATTGAATTTCTACAACCTTGTATTCTGCTCGCAAATCTTGTACTAGCTACTAGCCCCTCGCACCACTCTTTATATCAGGAAACATCAGACTATTAGCAGTACTAGCAGTTCTTTAACATTAAATAACATATTTTCAATCTCTCCTGCATATACAGAGCTAATCGGTTGACACAACATTATGCGCTGAGGAATGTGTAACATATTCTGCACTTCTTCCAACCTGCTCTGTGGCATGTCCAAGAATATGCCATCAGGACAGCACTAAATTATACATCCCATTTTACATAATAATTCTCAGCTGAGCCGACGAGTAGGGGCAGATGCTGCCAGCAGAAAGGAGTGCTTGTTTTGCAATGGGCCAATAGTCACCTGCGCAGGGGTATTCAGTGGATAGTTCCCAGTAACTCTTACAGCAGATACAGATTGATCTGAAAGAGGGAGATTTAAAGAGGTAGTTAACACAGACCTGGCCGCACCCATATCTATATGAAAAGATTTTACTGTCCCAGCTATAGTAACATTTAATGTTGGTTCAAAATTGTCATCAAAGATTGTTTTTGTCATGGACATTAGATTACAGGCATGGTCTCACCCTAATTGTGTCTGTGGCTCCCTTTGGTCATCTTATACAGGGCCTGGTTGTCTAAAACGGGTATTTTTCTTACCTAACATTTAGTGTTTGTCCACATTTGCGACATTTTCTATTATAATCAGTGTTATCTGTATCTATAGATTAGGCCTATCATCATATTGTACTATTTCTACTGCATTTAGCTTAGTATTTGAAATGATTTTTATATCATGTTCCACCATGGAGGCCCTTATCGCTTTCACAGTAGCACCTCTCCAATTAGGCTCTAGATTTTAAGGAGTCTAACATATCATCCATTAACACAGCTACAGCCATTTCACTGTGATGAACGTTGGTTTGTATATCCCTGTGAACTTAGCCATCTCCGCTATTACTGAAGTAAAATAATCCAGAGCACTTTCTCCATACTTCTGCCTACTTTTAAAAATGGTGTGCCATTCAGAAACAGTTGGAAAACAACAGACAATTACTTAACGATATTCCTTATATTAGCCTGATTTACAGCATCTGTCAAAGTGTCAACATATACACTAGCAAGGCCAAACTGGAACTAAAAATCAGCCCTGGCATTTAAAGTACACAGACCCACATCAGTTCCAGCAGGAAAGAAACTGTGTGCCGTTGAGCAGCGGCTGAGCAGAAAACATTGTGACCACATTGTGTTGTGGGTGTGGCCAACATGGGGCATTGATACATACATTATAATAAAACATTACATTTGTCACACCCTCTCAGCCACATCACACCATCCCCCCAGGCACATTATGACACCTCCAGGCCACTGTACTTATCAATGCTTCTGGTGCTGCTGACATCCATAAGGGTGTGAACTTCCTATAGAGTGAGCAGGGAAGCTCTTTGTCTCAAGAGATTTCCAAATCTTGTGATACTTAGAGCTCCAGGATGCACACTGATAGTGAATGGGTTGGACCAGTTGGTATCCCTGGTTACTCCTCCCAATCCTACTGATCCTTCCGCTCTTCTCCTGGTAAGAGTGATTGCTCTTCATCTAGGAAAATTATAGAAAAAACATTGTGTTACCATAATTGTTTGGAGTTATTAAACTTCTGTACACTAACATTTTATAGTTTGCTCTAAAAAAAATTAACATTGGCCTATCTCCTGGCAACATTTCTGGCAAACTTCTTTAATGAGTAATCTAGTAGGTAGACCCAGCATTGTCCCTTGAGTAACTAGAGAATAGTGTGTACTAATGGAGCTGCCTTTAGGGAGTAGATGGTATCCTTACCACCAAGACAGTAGATTTGGAAACGTATGTCCCTGGCGCTCTGATTGTAACTATGTTGACTATACAGTGGGTTAATTCTAGAGCACAATGCAATTCTATATATCAGTATCAAAAGTGTTTTTATTCATAAAACAATATATAAAAAATTGTTCTGGCCAGAACATATAAACCACAGATTAAACTTTGTCATGTATGTTCAATAACAGAAATAAACATTTTGCTACTGTGTATATATGTTCTTTTCAGTCTCTGGAGTTGATCCTTTAAAATGTGTCCATCAAATTCTATATTACCAGAGTTTTTTGTTGTATTTACTCGGTATGTGAGATCATTATGTTGGTCATTTATATTTTGCTATAAAAAAGATGAAAGATCAGAAAATTAAAGGCGATCCCATTATTTTATATAAAAACAACTATAAAGGGTTAAAAACCTTGAGAGATTATTAGAAGAAAAGGGTGTTGTGGATGATTTTTCCCCAATGCAAAGTTTACTTTTGATCTTTGATATCAATAAATATGATACTGTGTTGCAATCGTCTAAGTTTAAAAACAAATCACAATGTATTCCCCTTAAGTATAAGAGTAGCTCGATAGAAACATTCAAGGAAAGAAGAACTTTTAGAGGATGCCTATCTTGAGATTTCTAAACGTAATATAGAAGAACTATTAAGACAAATAAGATTCCATTGAGGACAAGGATATAAATAGTAGAAGTAAAAAAGAAAAACAGATAACTTGCAAGACAAAAGGATGTCTTTTGTGTTTAGATATAATAAGGTATCTTCAAAAATTACTAATGCCATTAAGATAAATTATTCAATGTTGCTTCTTGATCCAGTACACATGTCCAATTTAGCTTTGCAGCCTTCTGTGATCTTCAAAGGGTAATATACCTACAAAGTATTTTGACCCCTAGTTCATATGAAAATAAATGTGTAGCACAATATGGGGAATTGTCAGTGACTTTGTGGCTAGTAAACTTAAAAGTGGTGAATTAGGGTTTGAGATGTTGTGAATTAATTCTGGAAACAAAGAAGTGTTTTAAAATTCAGAGTTTTATTTCATAATATGCACAGAGATTGCTGTTTCAAAACAATGCAAAGCTGAAAACTAATATATAAATGGCAGTTTTTATAGACATGTACACATCCTAACAGAAGAATGCAGAAAACACATATTCAGGAATCTACCTAAAACCAGTTTCTTTTCTTAAGGGAGAAGCTTAACCATATTTGTGTGCAAAGCATTTTGTAACAAAAACATAAACAATAACCATTTCATATTTTTAAGGCTAGAAGGAAACTATAATATCTAATTCAGAAGATAAAATGTAACACACATTGAAAAGGAAATCACATACTTGTCAAGGCCTTGTTCAGACTAAGAGCACAATTTGAACAATACATGTTAACTTTTTATATCCCTAAACAAGTCAGCTTTACTTCAACATCCAGCATGTACTTTATTGCTTACCCCTACTATCTGATGTATTTATTTTAATAAACATATTTGTAAAATTTGTGTGTGTTTTTTACCATAAGGTACATTTATTGAACTATGTGTTCCAACATCCATTGGCTGCCAGGCAATGCTGGTGCTTGTAGTTCATAAAATACATTAACACTTAACACCATAACTCTGGCACCCACTGCCCAAGTGGTGCCAGGTTATTCAGCATTAGGCTGTTTTCCCCTATGGCAAACCACACTGTTTTTCTGTGCCCAACTCCCCTAGAGGAACTCTACCCTGTGCAGACTAGGTTATACTGGTTTCTCATTTTGACAGAGGAGACCCACACTGCAAGTCTCCCCGTTTTATAGTTGAGCAGAGCCATAGCTCTGATATGTTTGAGTGAGGACCCAAACATTTTTTGTCCCAATGTGTTAACCAGGCTGCAGCACTTCGACTTGTTCTTTTGTGGAGCATAGGTGTCTGTTTTATTGATGGTTTTTTTTTCTTTTTACAGGGATTTGGATTTTAGAATGAATGACTTTTGCAATGTGCTTTAAGACTGCCCATACTGGAGCTTTTCTTTTTGATTTATTAATATTAATAATGTATACAAACGCTACTAAGACATAGTTGTGTTGTATCTGTAAATGCAGGTAACCATTTACTATTATTCATACAGTTTGGATGTTGTCTAGTTCAGCTCTAATGCATCATATTCTGGTGAGCCCCAGAACTATTATTGGTAATTGAGTCCAGATGGTAATCACAGATAACATTTTAACTAAAAAAAGCTCTTGCTGAAAAAGGATATAAGTGATAACTACCCAACAGTTACAAGTAAGAAAGTGATACTTAGTGCAGATTGCTTCATACAATTAATAGGATTTTTTCTTTAAATGTTAATTTGATGTAACAGAATGGGGATTTTTGATTAAATGTGAAGAAAAAAAAGTCTCTATTGTTTGTCCCATTGGCACACCTTGTCAGTGGCAAAGAAAGGTGTTTAATTACCCATATGAGTGACTTTATGTAGCTGTCAGTCAAATGCTAAAACTGGAATAGTGTGGCAATTTGATCTACTAACTGATCCCCTAATTCATGTATGTCTAAATAAAATTAATTTATATGGTGCCAGCAATGTATTTAGTGCTTTACAAAATAGCAGGCTAAAGATAAGAAAAAAAATATAATGGTATTTGTGAAGCTGTAAAAATTCTCTGCTCAGAAGAACTTATATTGTAAATGGGAAGATAGAAAAAATAGGTAATTTTAATAAGTTTGCTTCAGGATAAAACAACACTATATCGGTTTTGGCTGCCCATTTACTGGTAAATAGATGCAGTTAAATAGATGATAAAGGAGCTCAAATAATTGTTCAGGAACAAATAATGTAATGTGCACCTTTCACAGTCAATGTATAAATGCCAAGCCTGGTACTGGTGCCCGCCAAGCCTGGTTGTGTCTAAATGTAATCCGCTACCTAACTGCATAGAATGTTCCAAATGACCATATAAGTGAATTCTAAAATGTATAGATGTACTTTAAAATTTGGTTGCTTGGTCCCACTTATGAGCAGAGGACACCACGGCTGGTATCATCCATTATGTGGGTGCATATTTTTAAGCAGTAGAATCTTATACAAAATTCTTACAGTCAAAAGCACTAAAGCAGCTATAAATGTCAATTCCCATTAAATACAGCATTTTAATCTAGGTGCTTAAAAAAATCTTGAATGTATCTTTAAAGGATTGCTTATTGCCCTACATTTAAATTGCATTCAATATAATTTGCAATTCAATTGAAAAACAAACAAAAAAAGAAAAAGATTCTAAAAGGACCTGAAAAGCCACATCAGGTAATAAATAATTAGGAAATATTGACCTATCACCACCATTCAAACAAGCAATTAGTACCTGTCTTCTGTGTTCTTCCAGCTAAACAGATTTATAGAAACAGGTTGTAACGTCAAGGTTAGAAATTCATTGCATAATATAATTTAGATTAATTTTGCTCTAAAACATTTGAGGTTGACTTTTACAAAGCATGGAAATCACAATAACTTTATAATCCAGTAAATGCTTTGTAAATTCAGCAAGCAGTCTCACATGAATACTACTTGATTTAAATTTGAGTGGAACGAGATCTGCTATAAAGTTTACAAAGTTTTATAATGATACTTCACCAGAATTATTTTCTTGGTTAGGATTAGTGTAATGAGAACTTCAATGATATAAATGTTAGTTAGTTTTTGCTCATGTGAACAGGAACACAAATAAGAAAATAGCAAAGAAATCACATAACTTGGAGTTTGTTTTACAAGTTTTGCAAACATATTTGAACTATAGCAATTAAGTAGTCCAAGTAATGTGTGACATAAAATTAGAGTTAGAATTCATGCCATTGTTGACTTGTATTGAAATTCTAATTTCTGCAGCATATGAGGGAAATAGGTTGCAAGCATATGATAGTGTAGCTGGTTTTAGGAAATAGTACTTTTAATATTTTCACTGTAAGACTGAAAAAAACTCTTGTGAAATTAAATGAGATGGTAGTCACATCTAACTCATTTCCTTTGCATAACCAGTGACATATTTCAGTGAAATATTAAATGGAAAAACTCTGTAATGTTAATATTATAGAGACATTCAAAATGCTTTTGCGTTAAAAATAGACTCGATAAATCACATGTTTATAAACTATTAATTAACAAGTTTGTTGAGAGAGAGAAATCTAGTTTTTCTTAATAACAAACAGCTGAATTACGCATTGAAAACAGCACTTTATCAATATAGTCTTAACAAATATAGAAATAGATGACTCCAGGCTAATATTTGTTGCAGTTTCCATTGCAAAAAAAATTGGCTTTATGTCAGGTATAAGAAATACATTTAAATAAATAAATAAAGCAAAGTTATATTTATCACTTAGGGCAGGGGAGGGCTGGCAAATTGCAACCCAGGTGGCGAGACTCGACTCAAAAGCCATTTTAAAGGGTAAAAATGCAGGTGGCACATTGGCCACTCACTATGGACTAGCCCATGGGGCAGATGCCCCCCTGCCCCCCAGCCCAGCCTGCCCCTGACTTAGGGCAAGGGAGGACCATGCCAAGAGTAGAGCATCCTGTTGTAGAAAAATGTCTCACTGTAAATTTATATTTGTCTGTGGACTTATCCTGTGTCCCTCTGAAAACTCTTTTTATGTATTTGGGTTCCATTTAATCTTCTAGCACAAACCAGGAGAATATGTGGATTTCTGACCTTGGCTGACGTGCTGATTTCAGACCTTGCTCTTTCTTTAGAAGCTGCAATTTCCATCCCACAGTCTGTTAAACAGGCAATTCAGAAAAAGGTTGTCTACTTGGACTGCCTGAGAAGACAGCGTTACAGAGCTATGCTTCCTGCACAGGATATTCCCTTAGTATCTGCACTCCCCTGGTTCATGCTAGCCCGTCATTACTGTGTCATCGTCAACCTTTCTCATTGTCATAACTAATAAAACTATTGATGCTCCATTGTTTTCAGGCAAGGGGCAGTGTAATGCAAAGTAATCCATCTTAATCAGCAGCCTGATACAATCTCGAACACAGACATTATTTGTGTGTGTGAGTGTGTCTGTATAGCACAGGCGACATATTTTGTTGCATGGGTTTATTTACATAAAGGTGAGAAACTCATCTGCCCAGCAAAGAAGTCTAAAGATGAAGAATGATACTTTACTATGGCAATCAATGGTTCAGTGGGCACCAGTCACTTTGGTATTTAAATGTTTTACTTGCAAACTGTTGTAGTGTAGCTTAGGTGCAGAGGAAGTTATTTTCAGGCTATTTTAAAGCTCTTTCATCAGATTTCAGGAGACATTAACGATTGGAATGTGACTTTGCAGCAGTGGTTTTGTTTCAGGAGGCTGATATTATTTGGAAGTGGATGAATCAAGCCTATCATATCATCCTGTAATATTAACAGGCTCAGATACTACACTCTTAACAAATGTACTCTTATAGAAAAAAAATCTTGCATTCTTAGACCCCATGTAACTAACTGCTGCATTAGCAATTAAAACATTTTCTTGAAGGGACAGTGGCTAAGCAACCATCATGATTGGTCTTCATTTCTATTGAGCTCCGTGGCTTCCATTAAACATCTGCTAAAGACGCAGCCTCTCCTGTCCTAACAGCAACATATTTGGGCTGCTCTTCCTCGCTTATCCATCGAAGAGTCTCTCCCTACCTTCATCCTGCAGAGCGGTCCCAGGAAACATAACATTGTGGCTGTGCAGCATAGGCGCTGGCTAGGCCTCAGAATTCTCAGTCTATGGCTCATGCTGTTGGTGGCCTCTACTTCCACCACTGCATAGCTCCAGGCCCACACACTGCCTTCTCTCCAAGTCGACCCAACCTTATAAACAGATAACGGACTCAGCTAACCATCGGCAAAGACACCAGTCTGTTAAATACCTTGCAGGGACATCAGTGAATTATGTAGTCACCTGCTACAAAGGTGGGCCCTCCTGCTCCTGCGTTCTGCTACAGCTGACATTTCTCCCTGCAACTCCTGCTGCTAAATGCGATGTTGTCATCTCCCTGACTGAAAGCCTGTTTGGACATTTAGATGATGCCAGCTGCCTCCCTTGATTGTCGAATCATGCCTCACGCACTACTGCTCAACTCCGAGGTCCCCTCCGTGCAATACATCCCCCAGCTCTCCAGTCTTCATGGCTACTGTGACCTCTCTTCTGCATAGGAATTGACCCTGTCCATGCAATTTAGATGCCAGAGACCCTTACCATAAGTAGTCACTTCTCATGAGCTCTTCTTTTGGCATATCTGTGCTGTGTCTCAGGCCTCATTCTAAGGAACAAATTTTATTGGCTCACTAGCTCCTCTCCAATTGCAGTGTGCTTTTCTCCCAACTCCTGACACTCATAGAACTGCAACTACAACTACTGGCAGCAGGGACTCAACCCTTACCCCCATTAATCTGCCTCCTATTCTTCTAACACTACTGTTAAAATACACTTCCTCCCTGGGCAGCTGTGCTTAGGTTATTCTTTCAAGGAAAATTAAGTGCCAAACTTTCTGGATTCCTGCTGGCCAGTCTTCTCTTGAGACAGCCGATTTACATTTCTCCAGCTGCGGCACCTCACCACAACCTGAGGCTGGGAAGTGGAATCTCAGACGAAAGGCAGAATCAAACACCAGGCAAAGGGTTGGTCCAGGCAGCGATATGCGTAGTTGGGGTCACAGGCAAAGGCACAATACAGGCAGCAATTGGGGTTGGTCAGGTCACAGGCAGAGGACAAACCGAAGTAAGAAACTTGAGCAGGTTATTTGCAAGGAAAGCAGACAAACAGCAGTAGCCAGGAACAAACAATGAACTGTAAGGAACACTGACTGATTGAGGCAGGTATATAAAGCAGTTCAACAGGTGTAGACACTAATCAGAAAAGGAGATTAACTTTTGCAGGTGATGCTCAAGGGCAAAACAGCAGCACCTTTGATGGTATTGAGGTACTGTAGCCACATACAAGATAATGACAGAAAGGCTGTTAAAGCCCTCTAGTTTCTGAACTAAAAGTATTATGAGAAGAGTGACAAAGGCGATGCCCTCCATGCTGGAAGATTACGGGAGCATCTCTCTCGAAATGTCATTGGAGCTATCAAGGCCTCTCAAAGCCAGCTGGTTTCTGATTCCTAAAAATCGTTGAAGAGTACAACTATATTAATAGCGAACTTCCCTCATCCTACTGTATCACCAACAGCCCTACAATTAGCAGCCCCTAGAAGCCATATAAACCCTAATTGCCCCACTAATAGAAGAGGAGACACTGACCCCTCTCTGCTCAATGAAACCAGCTTCTGCTCCAGGACAGGATGGCTTTCCTTCCCCCATGCTACAAGAAATGTAGCAACATTCTCACTCCTAATATCAAAATCTCTTTAACTCCATTAGAGAGTGATCTTCTTTTGGTTCAGTAACTACAATAGCCACATTTTTTATTATTCATAAGAGATGTAAGGAACTCACACTTTGCAGCAGCCATAGACTGATCTTCACCCTTAACATTGATTTGAGAATATTTGAAATATTCTGGCCAACAGAATAAATATGTGGCTTCCCAGTCTGGTCCACCAGGACCAAGTCAGGTTCCTTGCAGGCTGTCCAGCCCTTGATAACACCAGATGAACTTTCAACCTGATCCATCACATTAACCCTACTAAATCCATTATCTCCTCCTGATGCTAGATCAGAAAGGCCTTTGATCGCATTGGTTGGCCCTACATGATGTGAGTCCGGGGTTCTTTTGGTTTGAAGGGGAAATTCCTTCCTGGTGTAGCAGCTCTTTAGCACATCACTTCAACCCCAGTACTAGTCAATGTCTCTTTTTTATATTCTTTAAGATCATGTATGACACTCAACAAGAGTGTCCCCACTCTCACCTCATCTTTATGCTTTTCATGGAACCCCTGACCATCAGAATTCTAAAATCTTACGTATAAAGATACGATGTCAGGACCATAAAATTGCACTATGTGCAGATGATACTTTTCTCTCCATTTCTAAACCTTAATTTTACCTTACCTTTATCTCCAGGGAACTAACTCAGTTTGGCTCTCTTTCAAACTTCATAATTAACCCTTACAAACTGGAAGCAATGCATTTCCATCTGGCCAACAAAGGTAAAAATGAGAGTACACTATTATACTTGGTTGGTGTGGGTGGTGATGTGTGTGTGCTGCAGATACAGGTTTCTCCACCTAGTAGATCTAGAAAAAAGTTATACTTATCTGTAGGTAGCCATGGAGCACTGCCTGTATTGGGTTGCCGTTGTGTCGTGTCTCAACTGTGGTACATAGGGGATAGGTATGGTGGTGGAAACGTAGTCTTATGTGCCAAGCTATGGGTAAGAGGGATTATATTGTGAGTTAACAGATAATTTATCAGGGTTCAGATAACCAAGGTAGTTGGTTAGAATAGTTTGTCAGGATAGGTGGTGTACAAATTGTATAAATCATTATTAGTTTGAGTTAAAGAGAAGTGTTTTGGAGTGGTAGGTCGGAAGGAGTGGGTAGCAGGTTGAAAAATATTTAACAGTGCAAGTGTTAGAGAACAGATGGAGATGATATCTGAGACAGTAGTAGGGATATGTAGTATTGCGTTACATACAATAATCACTGGTGCAGTGAATTAGCAAATGTGATGTACATATAGATAAGGGACTAGGTCAAGTTTGTAGGTTGGAATGTGTAGAAAGATAAGGGGGTATGGAAGAGCAGTAGGAGTTAAATGTGTCAAGCTGCGATTTTGCATTTCCAGCGATTTTATCGGGCGAGTTTACAATTTCCAATTTATTAACCTGCGATTTGATGTATAATCGTCAGAGAAGTGTTTCTTTCAAAATTTCCATTCTCAAAATCACTGTAAATTGCAGTCCCAACTTTTTATCCACTCTAGCTATACAAATCGGAAAATGTATGAAACTGCGATTTTGCAAACTCAAGTTTTATTTCAAGGTAAGATTAGAAAAAACATCACTATTACACTGCAGGGCAATGTTAATATAACAGGAGGCACAATGGAAGTTTAAATAAATACATATTTTTTGCTGTAGAGGGCCAAAAAGATCAGGAATTTTCTTACACGGGACAATTTATTTTAAGAATAAATTAGTGGCCCAAATTTAAATATAGATTATATGTAAGTTTTTTTTTAGAACAAATCTATTTTATTATAGTGACTTAGCTTTTAATCACCAGTGGATAAATAATTATATTTGTATGATGTGGCCACAGTTAATATTTCCAGATGGAGTTACCATTTAAACTACAGGCCTGTTAAAATAAAACATGCTGCATTTTATAGGCGTGATTAGCAAGAATATCGGCTCCTTGCTCTATGCAGGCTAATGAGGACTATAAAAAGTGACACAATTGCCCATTACACTGAGGGTGGTTGAAAATGGTGTTTGTTTGAAAAGTCTTGTTGGGTGTTTTGGAGCAACATCTGATTTCGGAGACAGCACCAACAGGAAGAAAGGATCATCCATAGCACCAGGCTCCTCTTATGCTGTACAGGCCACGTGGGTTTGTGTGGTTTTTGTTTTTTTTATGTGGTGCTGCAATCATCTACATGAATTTATGTTGAATGAAAGCTGAATCTGGATACGGGTGTCAATGCTGGTTTATGACACCTCTGTCATAGAGGTGTGATAGAACTTACATTTGGCCTTTAGAAGTCCACATTCACATGCCTTGATACATCTGGCGGTGTGCTTCTCTATGTTCCAGTTAAGGTGGGTGATATGGTGTTGTGGTGCTGTGTGCTGCATAATTTGGCCCTAAACCAAAATATACCCCTAACAATGGCAATATACAGTAACAAACCAAGTGAGTTTATTCCACGAGCTGATGTTCATAATACAGAGGGGGGATGTAGGTCATAGCAAGGATCATCTATACTTATATTTCAGGTAAGAATGGTTTTAAACTAAATGTAATTGTTGTGTAATTACCAGTAACCTGTTTCTAATTATTACCTTTTCTTGTAGAGCCAACATCTTTATAAATATCATATGCAAACACCGTTAACCTTATTTCATGGGTATGTGTATATTTGTTGAAATATCCATTAATGCATTTTTTAATGATAAAAACAAAATAAGTGTACCCTCATTACCCAAGTAAAAAACACCAGTGTGTATTAAGAAAAAAATTATTAACTAACTAAAGGGAAATAAACATAAATACCACAGTCTGTGTTTGTTAAATAAAAAATTGGCACTTTCCATAAATACAAAACAAATAATTTATTTTTATTTTATTTTTATTTGTTTGTCTTTGCCGAGGGCTCAGGTGATTTGGATGGTGGATGGTCATCTGCCATCCCTGATTCTACCACTGCTACGCAAAGGAGTAGCGGGTAATGATGGACTTGGGCTTGTGCTGACCGTGCTGTCAACAGATGAGGCACCAGCAGCCGTGCCAATAATTGGCCACACACAGAAATTAAATTTCAAAACAGTTCACGCACAGCCCCAGTTTGGTTGTTTAGTCCTGTATTTAATTGTATCAGGTTGACATCTATGCACTGGCATCCAATAAGGTAGATATCCTATGTTGGGTGTCTTGCATATTGCGCAAGCATCTAAATCCTTTAGTCAGCTGGCGCTGAATACCCATCAGGGAGTCCTGGTGGAATTCCACCAAATTCTCCTGTACCCTGCTAAACTTCCAAATCGATTCAGCCAAATTGGGGACAGGAGCAGGGTAAGGTTGGCTGGGTGTGGAAGTAGGGGGACTTTGTGCAGCCACACAGGCTCCACAACTTCTGGTAATGTGCCAACGGGTTGTAAGATTATGAAGTCCTCTGACTCCACCTCTGCACTGTCTCTTTCAGGTGTGGCATCCCTGGCGCCTTGTTATGTTCTAAGTACTCCACTCATTGTTTCTACATATTAGGGAATTCTTACATATAAAACTTAACTTTTATTGTTAAATATACTAAAACAGCAAAATATATAACCAAAATAAAATAGAGTAATGAAATTGTTACTTAAAAGCTGGTCATGTCTCATGTATCTCTCCTATCTCTACCTTTGCCGTGAACAAGCAGATACCAGCGAAAGGCGCGTCGGTTTTGCTGGTCATGTCTCATCTACTATAAGAAAATATAAATATAATGAATACAGTCCTTAAAATAGACTGACACTATCAACCCTAGGAATTTAGACAGAGACCGCAAAAGATTATATATCGCGGAGTTGGATAAAAATAGATCCATCTATAACTTGCACTATTGTCCTATCGGGGTTATTGAGTGGCTAAAATCTTGCAATTTTAAATTTACGAATTTAGCAAGCTGACTTGAACAAATGAAAGTAATTAATAGTATTAGAGATAATCAGCGCTTAAAATTCAATCTAAAGACACGGACAATCATACACTAATCTATGTAGTCCGTATAATGTCTGCCTTCTGACAGCCAGGTCATTAGAGTGAACATTTTGTGGTTCATTAACAATTCACAATGAAAACAGATAACTTATAATATAATCCTCACCATTATCGTGTACAAAATTAAAGAAGGAACATATATATTTTTATATCACTATATGGACAAAAATATACATATGCATTGAAAATAATTGTATCAGGGCTCATTAATACCTTGTAAGACATAAAATTTATAGCATAATATTTGTCACATATTGTGCACTGATAACGGAAGTAACGCCGATGCATCGTAACTAGCAGGAGGCATATCAAAGCGCTGAAACCAATTAATTAATTCATGAGAATTACTGCGGATAATATCAGTGGCATATACTTTACTTTATTTACTACGTATGTGCTTCATAATTTATAGGCAGCAGCTCCGGTTGTGTCTTTTTTCGGTTCAATTTCAGAACTGATCATCTGGGTTTTATTTTAAACCACATGCTTATGATATTATCGGGACACACTAGTCCCAGATCCAAGTCTTCTCAGTTAAACCTTGCCTTAGAAGACTACACCCATTTGATACGTAAAATCTATCTACATTAATTATTAGCAATAGATTCACTACAAGCTTGTTTAAATTGAAGCACATTACGTCTAATAGCCGGACTGTGTTCATATATCATAACGGGCTTATGATCAACACTATATAAAGAGTTACAAAATATCAATTACCCAATATGATCTATCTGTGAGAGATACATTAGACATGACTAGAGATGAGCGGGCTCGGATTATCGCAATCCGAGCCCACCCGAACAGTGCGGATCCGACGGCGATCCGAGCACTGTTCGGGTACTTCCGGCGGGGAGAATCAGTGAAAGCGAGGCTGAGACTCCAAATCCCGTCGTCGGATTCTCGTGAGACTCGGATTGTATAAATTCCCCGCTTTCCGCCGCCATCTTCATTCGGGCTCAGATCAGGGAAGAGGGAGGTTAGATTTTTTTAGTGGTGCTTTCTGTGTCCTGTCACTCTGTCCTGCTGAATCCAGTGGTTACTTTGTCCTGTGCTCTGTCCTGCTGAGTCCAGTGGTGCTTTGTCCTGTGCTCTGTCCTGCTGAGTCCAGTGGTGCTTTGTCCAGTGCTCTGTCCTGCTGAGTCCAGTGGTGCTGTGTACTGTGCTCTGTCCTGCTGAGTACAGTGGTGCTGTGTCCTGTGCTCTGTTTTGCTAAGTCCATTGTTATTTTAAAATTATTTAAAAATTATAAAAAATTAAAAAAAAATTATAAAAAAATAATTAAAAAAAATTCTACAAAAATAATAAAAAAAAATATAAAAAAATTAAAAAAAAAGTATAAAAAAAATTCTACTGCAATATATAAATACGTTCACTGTTCCTGCAGTCCAGAAATATTAGTACTGCAATATTTAACAACGTTCACTGTTCCTGCAGTCCAGAAATATTAGCACTGCAATATATAAATACGTTTACTGTTCCTGCAGTCCAGAAATATTAGTACTGCAATATATAAATACGTTCACTGTTCCTGCAGTCCAGAAATATTAGTACTGCAATATATAAATACGTTCACTGTTCATGCAGTCCAGAAATATTAGTACTGCAATATTTAACAACGTTCACTGTTCCTGCAGTCCAGAAATATTAGTACTGCAATATATAAATACGTTCACTGTTCCTGCAGTCCAGAAATATTAGTACTGCAATATATAAATACGTTCACTGTTCCTACAGTCCAGAAATATTAGTACCAGAGATTAAACTATAATGGAGTACAAAAATTTGGAGGATAAAGTAGGGAAAGATCAAGAACCACTTCCTCCTAATGCTGAAGCTGCTGCCACTAGTCATGACATAGACAATGAAATGCCATCAACGTCGTCTGCCAAGGCCGATGCCCAATGTCCTAGTAGAGGGCATGTAAAATCCAAAAAGCCAAAGTTCACTAAAATTAGCAAAAAAAGAAAATTGAAATCATCTGAGGAGAAACGTAAACTTGCCAATATGCCATTTACGACACGGAGTGGCAAGGAACGGCTTAGGCCCTGGCCCGTGTTCATGACTAGTGGTTCAGCTTAACCCAAGGATCAAAGACCTCCTTCTCCCCCCCCTCTAAAAAATTTAAGAGAGTTAAGCTGTCATCAACAACACAGCAAACAACTCTGCCTTCTAAAGAGATGGCATCACAAATCCCCAAGGCGAGTCCAAGGGTGTTGGTGGATGCGAAGCCTGACCTTTCCATCACTGTACGGGAAGAGGTGGCTCCTTCCACCATTTGCAGCACGCCCTCTGCATATGCTGGAAGGATCACCCAAAGTCCAGTTACAGATTTGGCTAATGAAGGTGTCAATGTTGTACAGCAGGAGGAGGATATTGATGTAGCTGGCGCTGAGGAGGAACTTGACGAGGAGGATGCTGATGTGGTTATCTTAAATGAGGCACCAGGGGGGGAAAAAGTTGTTGTCCATGGGATGAAAAAGCCCATCGTCAGGCAGAAGACCAAAAAATCCACCTCTTCGGTCTGGAGTTATTTCTATCCCAATCCGGACAACAAATGTATGGCCATATGTACCTTATGTAAAGCTCAAATAAGCAGGGGTAAGGATCTTGGCCACCTAGGGACATCCTCCCTTATACGTCACCTGAAGAACCTTCATAATTCAGTGTTTAGTTCAGGACCTGTGGCTAGGACCGTCACCAGTTCAGGGTCACCTAAATCCCTTGGTCCTGTTGTATCCACACCAGCAACACCCTCCTCGTCAATTTCCGCCACCATATCGATCAGAGATAGTCCTGCAGGCCATGTCACTGGCATGACTGAGTCCTCTTCAAACCGGGATTCTTCCGGAGGATCCTGCAGCGGTACGCCTACTACTGCAGCTGCTGCAGTTGCTGCTGGTAGTCGGTCATCTTCCCAGAGGGGAAGTCGTAAGAACGCTACGTCTTTCACAAAACAGTTGACCGTACAACAGTCGTTTGCCATGAGCACGAAGTACGACAGTAGTCATCCTATAGCAAAGCGGATAACTGCGGCCGTAACAGCTATGTTGGTGTTAGACGTGCGTCCGGTGTCCGCCATCAGTGGAGTGGGATTTAGACGATTGATGGATGTATTGTCTCCCCGGTACCAAATTCCGTCGAGATTCCACTTCACTAGGCAGGCGATACCCGGCATGTACAGAGAAGTACGAAAAAGTGTCCTCAGTGCTACCCACTGTCCACTTAACCACGGATATGTGGACAAGTGGTTCAGGGCAAACTAAGGACTATATAACTGTGACAGCCCACTGGGTAGATGCATCGCCTTCCGCAGCAACAGCAGCAGCAGCATCAGTAGCAGCATCTCCAAAACGCCTCCTTGTTCCAAGGCAGGCAACGTTGCGTATCACCGGTTTTAGTAAGAGGCACAACGCTGCCAACCTCTTAGAGAAACTGAGGGAAATAATCTCGCAGTGGCTTACCCCACTTACACTCTCCTGGGGATTTGTGGTGTCAGACAACGCCAGTAACATTGTGCAGGCATTACATATGGGCAATTTCTAGCACGTCCCATGTTTTGCCCACACAATAAATTTGGTGGTGCAGCATTACCTGAAGAGTGAAAGGGGTGTGCAGAATATGCTTGCGGTGGCCCGCAAAATTGCTGGACACTTTCGGCATTCTGCCACTGCCTACCGCAGACTCGAGCAACATCAAAAAAGCCTCAACCTGCCCTGCCATCACCTCAAACAAGAGGTTGTGACACACTGGAACTCCACCCTCTATATGCTGCAGAGGATGGAAGAGCAGCAAAAGGCCATTCAAGCCTACACAGCCACCTACGACATAGGCAAAGGAGTGGGGATGTGCCTGAGTCAAGCGCAGTGGAGACTGATTTCCGTGTTGTGCAAGGTTCTCCAGCCATTTGAACTTGCCACACGTGAAGTCAGTTCCGACACTGCCAGCTTGAGTCAGGTGATTCCCCTGATCAGGCTGTTGCAGAAGCAGCTGGAGAAAGTGAGGGAGGAGCTGTTAAAGAAGTGCGATTCCAAAAAGCATGTAGCTCTTGTGGATGAAGCCCTTCCTACGCTTTGCCAGGATCCGAGGGTGGTCACTCTTTTAAAGTCAGAGGAATACATTCTGGCCATCGTGCTCGATCCTCGGTTTAAAGCGTATGTTGTGTCTCTGTTTCTGGCGGACACAAATCTACAGCGGTGCAAAGACCTGCTGGTCAGGAGATTGTCCTCTGAAGAGGACCGTGACATGCCAACAGCTCCTCCTTCATTTTCTTCCACACCTGTGGCTGCGAGGAAACAGCTGAGATTTCCTAAACGACCCGCTGGCGGGGATGCTGAGAACATCTGGTCCGGACTGAAGGACCTGACAACCATTGCAGACATGTCTACTGTCGCTACATTGGATGCTGTCACCATTGAAAAAATGGTGGTGGATTACTTTGCTGACACCATCCAAGTAGACATGTCAGACAGTCCTTATTTTTACTGGCAGGAAAAAAAGGCAGTTTGGAAGCCCCTGTACAAACTGGCTCTATTTTACCTGAGTTGCCCCCCCTCCAGTGTGTACTCCGAAAGAGTTTTTAGTGCAGCTGGGAACCTGGTCAGTGAACGGCGAAGGAGGTTGCTTCCGCAAAATGTTGAGAAGATGATGTTTATAAAAATGAATTATCAATTCTTCAATCAAGACCAGCACTGGCCTCCAGAGACTACAGAGGGACCTGTGATTGTGGAGTCCAGCGGGGACGAATTGATAATGTGTGAGGATGAGGAAGTACACACTGAAGGGGGCGAGGAATCAAAGGATGAGGATGAGGACGACATCTTGCCTCATTAGAGCCAGTTTAGTTTGTACAGGGAGAGATGAATTGCTTTTTTTGTGTGGGGGCCCAAACAAACCAATCATTTCAGCCACAGTAGTTTAGTAGGACTTGTCGCTGAAATGATTGGTTTGTTAAAGTGTGCATGTCCTATTTCAACAACATAAGGGTGGGTGGGAGGGCCCAAGGACAATTCCATCTTGCACCTCTTTGTTTGGCATTATGTGCTCTTTGGGGCCTAGTTTTTCAAACTGCCATCCTGTCTGCCACTGCAGTGCCACTCCTAGATGGACCACGTGTTTGTGCCGCCCACTTGTGTCGCTTAGCTTAGACATCCAGCTACCGCGGTGCAACCTTTTGGACTAAAAACAATATTGTGAGGTGTGAGGTATGAGGTGTTCAGAATAGACTGGGAATTAGTGGAAATGAATGTTATTGAGGTTAATAATAGTGTAGGAGTGAAAAAAACCAAAATTATGGATTTCAGCACTTTTTATGCTTTTTTTTAAAAAAAAATCAGAACCCAAAACCCAAAATCAGAACCAAAACATTTAGTGGGGTGTTTTGGCAAAACCAATCAGAACCCAAAACCTCAAGCTAATCAGAACCCAAAACCCAAAACACCAAAAGTGGCCTGTGCACACCCCTAGACATGACCAGCTTTTAAGTAACAATTTCATTACTCTATTTTATTTTGGTTATATATTTCGCTGTTTTAGTATATTTTAACAATAAAAGTTAAGTTTTATATGTAAGAATTCCCTAATATGTAGAAACAATGAGTGGAGTACTTAGTGCATCTTATAAACCATTATTTATGTCCCCTTCTTCCTCATAACACTGTAGGTTTTGATGCACCCCTTTGTGACCCAATACAAGGATATAAGACTATCCTAATAAACTTATATTAAAAGGGTAACTACTCCTTAAACATTTGGTGTGACTATCCCCTTTCCTTTGTCCCTATCCACATGAGCCTTGTTATGTTCCTTAGAAAATGTAAATAAAAAAAACATAAATAACCATTATCAGGTAAAAAGCATTTACAGGTGCTCGTCATTACAGGCAAATGATTAATAGCATTTGTTCACCCCCACTACAACATAGGTGGATTTACCTACAAAGGAGGAGTCATCCTCCTGGCTTGTGACTGTATGTGCAATTGCAGGTGCCAGTGCTGATGCTGCTGGTGGTGCTGTCTGCTTTTCAGTGGAGGCTGTGTGTAGAAAGTTTTGAAAGGTTTGATATTAATATTTTTTTCTAGTGCAAAAAACATTCATCCTAAAAATAAAAACTTTTACAAATGCTCAGACTTCTGTTTACAATGTGCAGAAAAATCAAACATTTACATGCTTCTGGATTACTGTTTGCATATAAAGGATAAACATTTGCACTATTATACAGTACTCACCAGGTCTGTCAGTGTCCCACACATTAATTCCCTCAAGGAGCTCACAAGGGATGAGCTGCTTGAATTCCTCCTCGTAACTTGTGTAGGACATAACAAGAGCATGCTCACCTCCAGTCCCTGCAGTTGCTCGCCTCTCCTCGGTCATCTTCTCCTTCACTCTGCAATTTATGTTGCTAATGTACTTAAAACAGTTTTCAATGGTGAGCTTAATGAGGCCCACTGCATTAACAGCGTCACATAATTGTGACCACCTCTGCTTTTTGCATGCAAACCTCGTCTTTTCAGCTCGGCTCCCCAAAATACTCTTAGACACAGGCATTTAATTGTGAACGAGTGCACAATTTTCCTCAAAACTAAAGTGCACTTTGAGCCAGGACTTTGTTTTACCCACAGAAGAGCCTCTTCCTCCTGCTCTTTTTCACCTCCTAGTTCCTCTCTCTCCTCCACCCCACTCTCCCTGGCCTCCTCACCTCTCCTGCCTCTCACCATGCTGACAGACAAAGATGCAGGGGAAAGACAAAACAAAAAACAAATAGACTGACAAATAAAACACAGGGGAAATCTAAAACAATAAACAAATACACTCACAAACCAATGACGGGGAATACAGTAAACAGCAAAAAATAAATCACTCACCAAAAAAATAAATATTAATCAACAGACAGACAACAAGACAAACAAGGCCAACTAAACAAAATGATAATGTAAAAATTACGCAAAGCTCACTTTCCTCTTTGGTGATGAGGATTGGGTGTATTTTAGACCACTCTGGCTTTGATATGCACTTTTGATATATCTATTACACACATACTACACTATTGTGCGCCTTGTCCTCCTTTGCTTTTATTTCCAGATTATTTCCATACTACACCAAATGGTTTGTGGAGGATTGGCAGCCGCCCGCACATGGGAAATGTCTATAAAGATTTTATCTATATCATTGAACTTTTGCTGATAATTTGTTAAAGCGCCTTATTGTATCTGTTTTTATTTATTTTTATATATATATATATATATATATATATATATATATATATATATATAGGCCCAACATAGTTTCTGGCACAGGAGCTGCAGGATGCTGGTCGTGACATAAGGTCCCTGTGCACATGAAATCCATATAAACTAACAATATGTACTGTACAGTGTCAGGATGGGCTGGGGGGCAGGGGGACATATGCCCCTCCCGGGTGGTCTATTGTTGGGCTACTTTGGGCTGGGTCACTGGGCCACCTGCATTTTTTTCCTTTAAAATAGGCTGCTGAGTTGAGTCTTGCCCCCTGGGCTATGATTTGACAGCCTTCCCCTGGTACCGTATGTGAAAAAAGAGTAATTTTATTTAGGGTATAATCACAATAAAAACATAGTGATAAAAAACAATATAATCTTAATTCTGTCCAGAATATTTAATGCCTGTATTAGTTTGTATATTAACAAAGAATGATTTCGTGTGAATATATAAAAGCATATTGGATTACATAAAATAAGTAAAACTGTAAGCTCTCCTGTAAGAGCCAGTCTGCATGTTTCTTGTAATCACAAACATTACCAGAAATATTTTCTTTTTTGTTCTCTGTGGGTAGTGTGTAATATTGACTTTCCGCAGAGTGCACCCCCAGGATTGAATAAATATTCATCCTAGAAATAACTTACAAGCGCATTAAGAGGTAGATTTTTGCTATTATGTTTTATTCATGTTTTTTGATAAATTGCAGTGGATTAGTATTTTATATGTTGTGGAAATTGAATGGCTATGTGTTATTGATGTTTACTTACATTAAATTAACATTTTAATTACAAATCGGTTGGTGTTTTGAAATAGTCAGAGAACAGCGCCTTTTCTTTGCCCCCCTTTTTTTCTTGTGATTTGTCTTCACTTTTTTGGGTATAGCACAATCTATTTCATAAGAGGGCAGCTGTTCTCTGTTATGTTAGCAATGAATGTATGAATTGTTTTAATCTTTAAAGAGAATAAGAAGTGAGGTATAATTTACCCATAAGAGCGCCTAATCAATACACTGCAGTGAAATTCTGAAGGTATTGTGTTGTTTTGTACAAGGCGATGGCTAGCAAATTTTAGCCTGGGGTGGGGCAAGACTCAACATTATAAAGGAAAAAAATGCAAGTGGCGAAGAGACTTAGCCCAAGGTAGCCCACTATGGGACTGGCCCGGGGGGCAGATGCCCCCCTGCCCTCCAGTCCAGCTTGCCCCTTTTGACATTTCTTCAGATCCTCTTGTAGTTCAATATGGATGTGTGTATGTCTGAACTATACGCTTTTTTTTAAGAAAAGAAAAAGCACAATACATTCCTTTTGCATTCCTCAGCATATCAGGTCCCTTATGCACTGATTTTACAATAAATTAATTTGATTTTATACTATTTTGAAAAAAACGAATATAGTGGGATACACGATAAAGCAGGTGAAATTAGCAAGACAGTCCGACCATACATGTACAGACACTATTATTTTTATTTTTAACTATTTATTTTGAAAAATAGCAATCAAGATCACAAAATAATCAACAATTAGTACATTTGCAGGGCAAGAAACAAAAACAAAGAACAGTACATGTCATGGGCATATATCATTGAAACTGAGAATATTTGAGTAGCAAATATACAAAATAGCCAGAGTTTGTCAATAAACAGACAGGCAAGTATATAATTGTTACCCAGAAAACTCAAGAAGCTATAACATTTTATAACAATATAATGTGGGGGGGGGGAGGGGGAGGGGGAGGGAGGACACTGGTCGCCACCAAGACTGAGAGAAAAAGAGAACACTCTTCCCGCTTTCCATACAATTCCTTACTCTTATTTTTCCCTTCCTAAGAAGAGAAACAAATAAATAAAAGAGGGGCAATAAAAGCTTCAGAGGAGAATATTACTTAAATTCTCTGGAAAGGGAAACAGCATTGAGAATCAAGAATCAGGTCACCTATGAACATAGGAGGGAGGAGTTGGTACAAGAGGTATGGGGTTATAAGTAAAGCAAAGGAGCCCAAATCTGGTGGAATTTATCATCCTTATCATGCAGGTGGTATGTAATCTGTTCCATCCGGGCGATAAACCAGATATAGGATCGCAGGGCCGCCATAGTGGGGGGTCAGACACTATTATTTTGTTGTGTGGAAAGCAGTGAATGTCTTACTGTAAGTCAGACTATGGAGTGGTACAATTCCTGAAAAAACACAAATCAGGCAACATTCAGTCGTGAAATTAGTGATGATCTATAGAGATGTAAGCCCTTGAAACTTACATTTAGTAAGACAAACATATGTTTTAATACTTTCTGTCTAACCTGGAATATATATAAAACATAGGGGAATATAAAGGAATAACACTGTTTATTTAGAAATATAATGCCAATGTTAGCATATTTATAAGCAAAACATGTTTTGGTATCAATATTCCATAATTGTTGATCTCAAGAGTTAGCCAGTTCATTTTGGTAAATTTTCTAATGTGATACTTGCAATATTATTTAATAATAATAGTTTTAATAATATAGATGGACCCTTTAGCAATGATTAAATTTTAAAATAATCAAAAGTTTTGACCACAGTTAAATTATTATAACCGTAAAAAAAAAGTTTGAGAAAGCCAAGTGTAGATTTATATTGTTGATTTATTTCCAAAATTTAAAACAATACATGTCATTTCCAAAATAACTTTTCCCTGCAGGAGGTAAAAAAATAGAATTCTGCAGGAATTCATCTGTGCAATTGTTTTGAAGAGCTTGTTCTGTATGATTCAGTTGGAAGTACTGAAATATCTGATCTGTCACTGAATCTATTATTTCAATAAATAACAGAAGGAAATGTAGGAAATAACAGAAAAAAAAATGTGAGCCGTCTTCTGCTGAATCTGTCACTGAAAAGGTTTCCATGTGCATTCTACAGCTGGTACCTTCTTGACCTTTCCTTTGTTAATTGGGCCCACCTGGTGCTTGAGTAGATAGGGGGTGGCACCTTTACTATTGAAGCAGATTGATATGGAAACCATGCATACAATTGTTTCAGAATAAATATCTGCAAAATGTACAGATGTGACTTAGTATTCAGCTCGTATCAGCATGCAGAGGCTATAGGAAACTCGTCTGAGCACAGCATTTAACAGACTGCAATTAGAACTAGTTGTATATAGCTAAGGACTTTGTATATATTTAAAATAAATCCTCTTTAGTGCCACTGGGACATACAAACATGATAAATTACCTGAAACGTAAACCAATCAGCCACAACACTTAAGCCACCTGCCTAATATTATGTAGGTCCCCTTCTGACCCATCAAGGCATGGACTCCACAAGAACTCTGAAGGTGTCCTTTGGTATCTGGCACCAAGACGTTAGCAGCAGATCTCTTAAGTCCTGTAAGTTACAAGGTAGGGCTTCCATAGCTTTGAATTTTTTATCCAGTACATTCCACAGATGCTCGATGGGATTGAGATCTGGGGAATTTGAAGGCCAAGTCAACACGTTGAACTCTTTGTCATGTTCTTCACACCATTCCTGAACAATTTTTGCAGTGTGCATTATTCTGCTGAACGAAGCCACAGCCATACCTTTTCCATGAAAGGGTGTACTTGGTCTGCAAAAATGTTTAGATGGGTGGTATGTGTTAAAGTAACATTTACATGAATGGCAGAACTCAAGGTTTCCCAGCATAATGTTGCCGAGGGCATTACACTGCCTCCACCGGCTTGCCTTCTTCCTATAGTGCATCATGATGCCATTTTTTCCTAGGGTTAACATCTTTAAGAACTTGGTTCAGGACCCATCTATGTCCAGGTCCTTCAGTCTTAGGATCCATTATACTATCTGCTAGAGATAGCGTCTGCTACAGCTGGACACCCTCTAGGGAACTGCACCTAGTAGGAAACCAAAATAAATCAGTAAACATCTGTCTTCTTTTTCGTCCGCTCCGCTTGTAGAATTCATCCTATTTTCTGCATTTGTTCATGTCTTGGTTCCTAATATGGGAAGAAGAACAAGAAACTCTTTTAGGAATGTTCCCTTCCGAACATGATAAATTATCCTACCCCACCTTCTGATGGCTTAAGAACTTATTCCAGTGGGTAAATGTATCAAGCTGTGAGTTTCTGGCGGGTTTGAAAAGTGGAGATGTTACACCTAGCAACAAATTAGATTCTAGTTATCATTTATATAGTGCATTCTACAAAATGATAGCTATAATCTGATTTGTTGCTATAGGAAACATCTCCACTTTTGAAACCCGCTGGAAACCCGCAGCTTGATATAGTGACATCCAGGTGTCACTTCCATTCTGAAATTTTCAGAAGATTATTTTAACCACTTGATGTTATTCTGGAATTCCAGGCTGCCTTATCTTTCTATATTACCACCTCTCCAATGGTCTTGGTATCAATTGTGGAGTAGAAGTATAGGAATCCTAATCTTGTTAACCTGAGGAGGCAGAAAGAAATATGAGAATACATGCAAAACATGTTATCACTTAATCCTGTATTCTGAGAACTCACTTTGCTTGAAGAATTACACATTTACTTTTTACATCAAGGTCCCCCTGTTTAACCATTTTAGCTTTCAGAAATGTTATGTACTGTATACACCACCTGAATCAGGAATGTGAGTGCCCCTACTAGGCACCAAAGATTATTACATCAATACGATATGTGTAACAATCCCTTAGTTTTTCTTCTATTCTTGTGGGCCATTGCACTTCCCCTGTTCCTGGTAGATAAACCTCATTATACCATACCAGGGCTACCTTTAAACTGTTCCTAGTGTTTAATAGTGGACAATATAATCCATTGTATAGATATGATATATATTAACTTAACTTCTAATACTTCTAACAGGGTTGTTATCTAACTTTGATGGAATTTAAAACCTAAACTGTAACATTTAATTTTATGGGGATTTATTATGCAGTGTTACAGCAGTACTGATGCCATATGTCAGATCCTATGTCACATCTCATACTATTGGGAATTTTCTAAATCTAGGGCCTGATTCATTAAGGTACTTAAATTAAGAAGTTTCTTATTTAAGTCTCCTAGACAAAACCATGTTACAATGCAAATGGTTTTCTGTTTTGCACATAAGTTAAATACTGACTTTTTTTTTCATGTAGCACACAAATACTTGATAGCTTATTTGTACACTGAAATTTAAAGTTGATATTTGTGTGCTACATGAAAAAACAGTCAGTATTTAACTTGTGCAAAACAAAAAACTAATTTTCACCCATTGCATTGTAACATGGTTTTGTCCAGGAGACTTAAGTAAGAAACTTCTTAATTTAAGTGCCTTAATGAATCAGGCCCCTAATTACCACTTAATCTATAGTTTTAGCCCCTGTACAGGATGTAAGTAAGGACTATTCAAATGTACCCTAAAGGTGTTTAGTATAAAACTCGTCTAACAACTGATCAAGTGGGGGAGGAGAGTAATGTCCAGGTCTCTGGACATCACTCTGGAAATGGGATATTATATAATAAATCATATATAATCTTTTTCAAAAACAGCACAATTCCCCTCAAGATATTCATTGTTTAATAGAGGAAATTTTTAATTTTCAGAAAGCTTTGACCAAGGTAAACCCAAGAAAAGCTAGGCTTTCTGGAGCTTGTTACATTGTACCCATTTCCATTAGGCTTTTGTTACATAGGTGTATTACTTTAAAATGCCTGAACCATGTGAAAAAAATCTGTGTCTGCAAATCTGTGTCTGCATAGTATTTGAGTAAATAAATAGGCCCCTATAAGACTAATTTAATTAACTAAAATAGTTTGCAAGACCAATAAGCCAATCCTATTTAGGAGAACAAACATCCTGGAAATTACATTTATATGGGGTAGAGCTACTAAATGATAAAGTGTTTTTTCCACTATTTTGATATCATGTGACTGGTGTTACACCATTTGCATCAGTTTTGTCATGCACAGCTTTGTGTGCAGAGATGGATACACGGATCATTGCACTCCTTTTATACATTAACCTAGTCAATTAGACATTGACCTACGTGCCAAAATAATAAAAATGAGATGTTTTGCATGAAAAAGATATTTCAATGCGACTCTTGGTGACAATGTAGGGCAATGTTAAAGATTTTGCAAGGAAGAGAAGGACTTTATCGTCGTATAAAAGAATTTGATTTTAACACCAATTCCGATGTTTAGAGAGATATGTCCAAATAAGGGGCAAGTTTATTAACCAAAGCATTTTTAAAACTATTTTTTTCATTCCTTATCACAATTATGAAAAATGAAAGATGGGGAGCATTTATTAAAAGTGCTCTGCCGGGACAGCAGTCACAATAAACTTATATAATATATTTTCAATGATCACTATTGAAAAGTGGCCAGCTTTGCGATAGTAAACAGAGGGGAGAGGCGGTAAGATGCGGTGAGGGATCCAAAGTGCCCTCTACCGCAATGCTCTCTACATAGGATTCAATAACTAATGCTATCTTCAGATGGCATTGGCCATCAGTCCCAAATGTTGAAAAATAGCAGTGAAACCTATGGGGACTGTCATTGCGTACAATAACAGTGAAACTGCAACAGATATCTCTGATATCTGCTGTGATCCCCTAGTTATAAATAGAGGGGATGTTTTAAATTGTGGTGGCCCCTTGGCAACTAACATTTTCCGGGGAATAGGAGCCTTTTAAATTGGATCCACAGAATGATAGAAAACTTAGAGTTGGCCCTGGTCATGTAGGAATACACTTTTCTTATTATAATTTATCTCATGTTATATAATTTATCTTCATATTTGTTTCATTACAACTCATGATGAGGCAGTACACTCGGCTGTAAGTAAATAATAAAAACAAACTATAGGATTTATTTTAAAAAGCACAAACTAAACAAAAATCTATTAAAGTTATAAGCTAGCATCATACGTTTTTTGTTTAACATTTTTTGCAAAACATTTTATGATTATTATGATTATTATGATTTTGTGAGCCAGAATGGGTTAGGTTCCACAGGCTGGATAAGTAAAAAGTGCTTTAACATCAAACTCCAGTACCAAGTTTATTATACTTTGAAGGGCATAAGATGCTATACATCATTATCTAGCACAATTGGAAAGGCCCTCAGGCATCATCGTTTGCAGTTTAACTGATAGGTGCTGTCAGCCTTAGGTGAAATTGTTTGTGTTTCACAATCACTTAGAGCAAGAACAGCAGCTGAAATTCAAAGTCACAATGATCTTAAGACCGTCATATAAACTGGAAGATACGCTTTAAATCTGTGTAAGGCCCAATATGTTAAAAGCTATGTAGTGGTCAACTAATGACTCCCTGACACTAACAAATACTTGCTACAGCTTGGCAGTCATAGACTTAACCTGGAACGCTCCTATTTACATCCATTCAGAATAATGTGGTAGTTGTTTGCTTTCTAAAATTATTGATGATAGACTGTGCCATGAAATTAATCTTTGCACTCACCTTTGTAAGATATTAGGTAAAAACTTTTAAATATCACAGTGACAGACATAGTAATACATACAGATAGTGTTGGAATATAGGTATATTGCACATCTTAAAGTTTTAAATGTGTGATGATTTAGCATTATTTTTAGAGACTACACACACTAGACTACACAAACGCTTGTCTTGTAGTAACATGCCATAACCAGGGCCAGTGCCAGTGCAAAGTGCACCCTAGGTGTCCTCCCTTTAAAGTGCCCTAGGTGCCCCTCCCTACATCTTTTCTTATGGATGAAGGTTTGGAATCAGTGTCAGTGCCAAGCTCTCAACCTATCACTGGCACTGAGCTGTAGCAGCATAATGTGCCATTCCCCCCCTCTGCCTGCCTGCTCTACAATGTAAGAAATCAGAGGGTAGAAGGGGGAGAGCAGGCCATAAAATGTGTACATAATTACACAGTCCTGTTCTCCGTTGTCATCCAAAGAATATCTCCAGGTATCTGGTGCTCAGTGTTGGGGTATTGCAGATAAAATAAGAAAATAATAACACTGAATGAGTGGCATTATCTCAGTCATTTAGCTTTCTATTCACTCCTAAACCTCGGCACCCTAATTACCTTGGTACTAATAGCACTGGCCCTGCGCCTAACATAACATACCTCCCCACACATTTATTACATTTAGACTAGCTATTCCCATTCCTGATCTCCCAAATGTATTATATTAAATATAGAAATAGAGTATGAAATAGATATTCCAGATTTTGTTCAGTCAGCAGTGTTATTACATTGGATGTTCTGTAACCATAGTATGAGGTTAAACAGGTGAAATTCCGATAGTTCTTATTGAAGGTATAACATTGCATATGGAGTGGCCTGTAATGTAGCATTGGCTCACGTTGCTTGCTTTGCCTCACAAGATTGGTAGCTCAATATAATTTTTTTAATGGAAAAAGAATGGATTAGCATGGAATATGTTGTGACTTCTGCTGATATGTAGATTAAGTGACACAAGGGGACCTCATTTACAAAGCACTGAGGTGCAGAGCAAAATCCTCTATGGTGGTATCATAAGCTTCGGTTTATTCAGGTACGTCTGGATTTCTACCTAAGCACCTGTGTTTTCAAAGCAAGATGGCAGTGTTTGTGAAGAGGTCTGCAATGGCTGATGGAAGGAGTTTTGCAGAGTGAGGGCAAGTACAGAGCAGATGCTTTGGTGCATCTAGTTGATGCATTAGATTATGTAAATAAGATAAAGAAGTAGAGAGGGTACATGTTTACAGGAGATCCATATTGTTTCCTTATTGCAAATGGACCAGCTTTTTGCACCAGCTCTGAGCTGGTGTACATTGGCCTTCATTCTATTCTTTTAATGGTGGGCCTGAGTCATTAAGGAGATCAAAGCATAAAAAAGGAGTAACATTTGCACCTGGGCAAAACCATGTTGCATTGGAGGGGGAGGTAAATTTAAAATGTTGGGACAGATTTTTACTTGGGGTAGGACATGTCCTAGATCAACTTTAAATTTCATTGTAATAATAAAGCTAGCAAGTATTTGTGTGCTAGATGAAAAAACAGCCAGTATTTAACTTATCTGCAAAATATTAAATTAATTTGTACCCCTTAAATTGTAACATGGTTTGTCCCAGAGAACATTTACTCTTTTTTTTGCCTTAATGATTAAGGCCCGGTATGTGCATTCCATTTCAGTTACACATGGGAGGAGAAGTGCATTCCTATGAGCACATTGCCAAATGTAAAAAAAAGCTTCAAAGGTACAAAAGTGTTACATTAATAAAGGACCTTCAAATATTTTCTATACTGTCATGATTAATTTAAGCCATAAATCGATAGGAGTTTAGATGATGATGTAAAGATGAGAAATTCAGATTCAAAGAAATCCAAGAGATCAGAATTTTGGGGCATGGAGTCATAGCAAGTCATGACTCGGTTACTTGCTCCAAATTCAGAACTGAAAACGAGGCAATGTATATTTTGTGGTAAAACGTCAGACCTCGTGATTTTTGCATTTATATCTTCTATATCTAGCCCTCCCTCCTGTTCCCAGCTGCCATTTAAAAGTGATAGCATGTGGGTAAGACATTTGCTGCAATTCTATGCTCATAAAGTCACTTGTAGAGAGTTGGACATGGTGAAAGAGGCAATATATATTGAAATAGTTATGAGGGATTCAAAGATCCCTCTACTACACCAATCTTAAGAATTTATTTACATATTAGCCTGCTTGAACTGAGTGCTAATAAATTGGGAGTGAGAGAGTGAAGTGTAGACAAGTGTTGGCTACTGGTTGTAATAGTATATTAGTAAACTAATTCAGAGTAGACAAAAAATATTATTTTTTGCTTTTAAAATCAAAGTGTTTCAATCTGAAAACAGTTGTGCAAGGGTCAGTATCAGTGACATCTGAACAATTTTTTGGATAAAAAGTAGGGTGCTGTATAATTGTTAGTAGTACACCCCCAAAAAAAAATTTGCTTTTAAAATCCCAAGTGTGCTGTTTGACTGTGGGCGGCACACCACCAAAACATATATTTTTCTTGATTATAGAATCCCAAGTATTTCAATGTGAAGGCAATTGTGTGAGAGGCAGTATCAGTGAAATCTTTACCAGGAAGTGGCCAAAAAACAGGGTGCTCTTTGACTCTGAGCTGCACCCCCCCCCCCCCCAATTTTTTTTTTTTTAATTATAGATTTTTACAATTTTATATCCCAAATGTTTTAATCTGAATTCAATTGTGTGAGGGGCAGTATCAGTTACATATTTACCACTGAGTGGCCAGAAAACAGGGTGCTCATTGACTCTCAGCAGCACAACCTCCAAAACAATAAAACATTTTTTTAAGAGCCATTTGTATAAATTTGATTTTTATTGTAGAGCAAAGTCAGTAGAATTGTAAGGTAACTTTCTCTGCTTTTCCTATCGCATTGAGCTTGTATCTGGTATGGTGGTAGCTACCAGTGGCTCCATCTTCAAGTAGCATTACTCCTCTTGTCAATCATGGATAGGTCTACAGGAGTATCTCGGTACCAGTACTGACAGTAGTAGTACTTTTTCAACCTCTACTAGTAAAAAAGGTTATGTGGGAAGAAAGTGTAATAAAACTAAATTCAAAATCCAATCAGCTCTTGATGCAAAGTTTCATGGAAAAGTTTCCGATGAATGTGGCCAAAAAATTGAACCTAGCTTATATTCTATATAGCACCAGCAGTGGCATGAAAATGCTCAGACCATGCCCACGTTTTGCTAGTAGTGGTCCTGTTACTGCTGTTAAATGTACTAGTATGCCCATTGCAAAAGAGATTGCTGAACACGGTCATGCATCTTCCTTAACTGACCATACACCACCTTCTCACTCAGAGTGTAGGTCAGTCACCTCCAAAACAGCCATGTCAGTGCATGAAAAGAACACTGAGGCTGAAGAACAACTTGGACACTCACAGAATACTGAGGAGAGTCTAATGCTATCCATGAGTGCTATATGTGAATCCACGCTACCAAATTTCATCATGATTCCTTTTCTACCGATCAGCAATTCCTCATATCTACAGGGAGGTTAAACAAAAAGTAATTCAATCACTACAGATTGCCATTGTTTGGACTGTCTATTTAAATATGGCTATATGAACAAGTGGCACTGGTCAAACAAAAAAACTACATGACCTTGACAGCCCACTGGGTAGAAGTAGCGCCATCTGCAGAAACTCTGGAAGCTTTGTCATCGTTCTTATTCTTTCAGCATAGTAGTGCTAGTACTCATTGCCAGGTCATTCACAGGAAAGCTACTCTCTGTATAACGGTTTCACAACAAACCAGTGTGAATCAGTTGGAAAAATTCAGGAATAGCATAGGAAAATGACTCAATACGCTAAGACTCTCCTTGTGATTCATCACTGCCGATAACAGAGCGAATATTTTGTGTGCATTTAGACTGGGGTAATTTCAACACGTACCATCCTTTGCACACACAATAAACTTGGTGGTGCAGAATTTCTTAAAAAATGAGAGGTCAGTGCAGAAAATGCAGTCTGTGACCTATAAAATGCCTAGGCATTTTTGACAGTGACCGCATGCAGAACATTGCAGCAACTTAATAAAAATACATACTCTGCCATGCCACCAACTGAAGCAAGATATAGTAGCAAGTTAGGATTCCACATGTTAGATGCTTCAGCGACTAGAAGAACAGAACAAACCATCAAGACTTACACATCAAGCCATGAGATAGGTAGAAGGGGACATGTTACCTTATTGCAACACACAGTGCCGTAACTAGCTATTTTAGTGCCCTGGGCGAGATAGGAAAGCGGCGCCCCCCATCTAAGTGGGAGTGTCAATTGTCAAGTGGGCGTGGTCAACCTACTGTGGGGGGCGTAGCTAGCTCTTTACAAGTTCTAGACTGCACTGAAACCACCTCCCTCCCCATTCTTCTCGGTCTGGCATTGTAAGGATCTTTATGTAATAAGCCTCCATAGATCAAAGTACTTTAAATGCAGCTATCACATGCTAGCTGTATAAAAAATGAATTGGTTATTGAAATAAAACTCACTGAAACAAATTAAAACAAATGTAACAGTACCATCTGTATCACACTGCCCCTTCATCACACTGTGCCCTCCATCACAGTTTCTTCTTTATCACACCGTGCCATGGAGCCATCTTTATCAATGGTGCCCCCTTATCACCATCGCACGAAATGAATATATATATATATATATATATATATATATATATATATATACACATACACACATACAATATAAAGAGCCTCCTAGTGTCCGCCATACCTTACAGAGAGCATTCCTGTGACCACCATACAATACAGAGAGCATTCCTGTGACCGCCATGCTATACAGAGAGCATTCCTATGACCGCCATACTATACAGAGAGCATTCCTATGACCGCTATACTATACAGAGAGCATTCCTATGACCGCCATACAATACAGAGAGCATTCCTATGACCGCCATACAATACAGAGAGCATTCCTATGACCGCCATACAATACAGAGAGCATTCCTATGACCGCCATACTATACAGAGAGCATTCCTATGACCGCCATACTATACAGAGAGCATTCCTATGACTGCCATACTATACAGAGAGCATTCCTATGACCACCATACAATACAGAGAGCATTCTTGTGACTGCAAAACAGATAAATACCTAACCTGAAATTAATAGACCCTACCATTAAATTAAAAAGCCCCAACAATAAATTTAATTGACCCACCAGCACCCCACAAATAAAATAGTACCCATTAAATAATTAGCCCCCACCTTAACGTCACCATTAAATTAATAGCCTACCTCCCACCCATGTACTAAGACACCTAACCTCCCTACCCTCATATCACACATTAATACATCCCCCCCTTCCCTCACACATTATGGCAGCATACCCCCCCTTCCCTCATAAAGCATAGCAGCATCCCCCCCTCCATAATAGCAAGATGCAGCACACATTCCTCCCCTCCATAATAGCAGCACCCCCCCCCCCCCTCCCTAATAGCAGCTCCCATCCCCCCTCCTTTATAGCAGCTCACATCCCCTCCCTCCATAATAGCAGCTTACATGCCCCTCTCCCCTCCCCTCCCTCCATAATAGCATCTTACATGCCCCCCTGCCTCCATAATAGCAACTCACATGCCCACCTCCCTCCATAATAGCAGCTCACATCTCCCCCCTCCCCTCCCTCCATAATAGCAGCTCACATCCCCCCCCCCTCCCCTCCCTCCATAATAGCAGCTCACATCCCCCCCCTCCCCTCCCCTCCATAATAGCAGCTCACATCCCCCCCTCCCCTCCCTCCATAATAGCAGCTCACATCCCCCCCCTCCCCTCCCTCCATAATAGCAGCTCACATCCCCCCCCCTCCCCTCCCTCCATAATAGCAGCTCACATCCCCCCCTCCCCTCCCTCCATAATAGCAGCTCACATCCCCCTCCCCTCCCTCCATAATAGCAGCTCACATCCCTCCCCTCCCCTCCCTCCATAATAGCAGCTCACATCCCCCCCCTCCCCTCCCTCCATAATAGCAGCTCACATCCCCCCCCTCCCTCCATAATAGCAGCTCACATCCCCCCCCCTCCCCTCCCTCCATAATAGCAGCTCACATCCACCCCCCCTCCCCTCCCTCCATAATAGCAGCTCACATCCCCCCCCCCCTCCCCTCCCTCCATAATAGCAGCTCACATCCCCCCCCCTCCCCTCCCCTCCCTCCATAATAGCAGCTCACATCCCCTTTCCCCTGCTTTGAAACTTACCTTTTTCCTCTTTATTCCTGTCCAGCCGTCGCTGCCTGGCTCCTCTCTGGTTCTCTGCTCCTCTGCTGCCTAGCAACGTCATGACATCAGACGCTGAGGCAGAGGGCAGAGTTCAGAAGGGGGTGGAGCCGGGTGCCGGCCGCCATTTTGGATGCGCCGGGCGGCCGGCAGTCTGAATCTGAGGTCTGTTTAATTTTTATTTTTTTTCACTCCTCACACAGAGGCAGGTGCGGGCGGCCATTGCGCCCCCTTGGGACTGCGCCCGGGGCGGCGGCACCGCCCGCACCGGCCTCGTTACGGCTCTGGCAACACACTGGAGAATCCTTTCTGTATTAAACAAGCTACTCAAACCATTTGAAATTGTGACTAATGAAGTGAGTTCAGACACTGACAGTCTGAATCTAGTCACACCTCTAATCAAACTATTGGAAAAGCAGCTGGAGAAGCTGAAGAAGGCGATGAAAGTAAGTGATTCTGCTGTTGGCCTTGTAGATAAGGTTCTCTAGTCATTTTGACAGGACCCAAGGGTATGCAAAATCTTCCAATTGGATAACTACATTTTGGCAGCCATGCTTGATCCTAGGTTTAAGTCACATGCAATGTCTAAATTAGCATTTCAGACAGACCCTTTGAATTCTGGGAAGAAAAAAATGGCAAATTGAAGGCAATTGTACAAACTAGCTATGATGCACTTAAGCTATCCACCCTCCAATGTGTACTCAGAAAGCGTGTTTAGCAAAGCTGGAACATTGTGAGTAATCGTCAGAGAGGACTACTTCCCAAAAATGTTGAAAAACTGGTATTCAACAAAATGAACTACAAAATGTATGAAGAATACCTTTGTTCCCACCAATTACAAACAGATTCTGTGATGCTAGATTCCAGTGGGAATGAACTAATATTGTGTGATGATGATCTTGACATGAGCTATGAGGATGATGGTAAAGGGTGATGACTTTTTCAACATAGAGGAAGATGACCACTGTTAGCCAAATGTCCACAAGTAAAATGTTAATTCCTATCTGTTCTTCAGTTCATCAAACAACAACCAAAATGTTCTCTTTTGTGGGAGCCTAAACAAATGAAGCACTTCAGTCACAAAAGTGGCAGTCCCTGTTGCTGAAGTGCTTGGTTTGTTAAACTATGCATGTCCTTTTTAACATATGGGAGGCTGAGTGGGAGGCTATGCGGTTGGTCAACATTCAGAAAGTCGACAACATTAAGTTGACAATTCAGTTATCAACAGTATTATAAGGTCGACAATTCACATGGTTGACAGTATTATTAGGTTGACAATTCAAATGTAGGCAATATTATATGTTTAGTGTTAGGATTAGAGATAGGGTTAGGGTAAGAGAGAGTTAGGGTTAGGGTTAAGGGTAGGGATAGGGATATTATTGTTGACCTAGTAATACTGTGTACATTTGAATTGTCACCCTAATAATACTGTTGAGGTCTACTTTCCAACCCTGTCTAAATTATGGTGTCAACCATATAAATGTCAATCATGTCAAACATATATATCACACCCGGGTGGGAGGGCCGAAGGGCAATTCCATCTTGCACTATTTTACATTATGGCCTTGGTCTATCATCCTATATAATATGTCTACTGAATTTCTTCAGTACAGCCATTTTATTACATTAACAGTTTTCATTATTGCAGAAAAAAACAAGATAATTATATAGATTTACATCTTATCAATTCAATTTTAGATTATGGCCTGGGTCTATTATCTTGTGCAAAATGTTTGCTGATGGTGCTGCTCTCCATCTAATGAGCACTGATTACTGCCTCTTTACTTTCATTGACACATGCTGTCTAACTTTAAAAACATTGTGTCCATAGTCTTTCTCCCACCATTTTTATTCTGGATTCAGCCCACCTTTGTCTATCTACTTGTCTAAATGTCTATTGGTGCTGCTGTCCATCTAATGAGCTCTAATTACTTCCTCATTACTTTCCATGACACATGCTGTCTAACATTAAAAATATTGTACCCGTGGTCCTTCACTCACCATTTTTCTTCTGGGTGCAGCCCACCATCATCTCTCTACTTATCTAAAATGTATACTGATGCTGCTCTACATATAATGAGGTTTAATTACTGTCTCTTCACTTTCCATGACTTATGCTGTCTAACTTTGAAAATATTGTGTCCGTGTTCTTTCTTGCATCATTTCGCTTCTGGGTCAGGCGTACCTTTGTCTATTCTCTTTTCTAAAATGACCATCCTATAAGTCATTGCTCTGCCACTATGTTTCATAGGGATTCTAGCATACTTTGCACATACAACTTAATTGTTCAGAAATGAGAGGTCCGTCCAGAAATGCTTTCTTTGGCCCTTTAAAGTTCTAGTTATTTTCTCCATTCAGTGACTGCATGTAAATTATTGCAGAAGCTGAAAAGAAAATGACCTGCCATGCCACTAACTATATGCTTCAGCAATTTTTTCAAACCATTTCAGTTGTGGTGTCAGCCTACCATGGGATATTTTATTTTCTAAAATTACCATTCCATCAGTCAGTGCTCTACCTTTATGTTTTAAAGGTGTCCTTTACTTTATTAAACTATAATCCTGTCTGCCACTGCTGTGCCACTATGTTTCATATGGAATGTATCTTGCATTAAACTGCCATGTTGTTATGCCGCAGCTCTGTCACTAGTTTTAGCCAGCCAGCTCGCTGCAGTCTTTGGCCAAAATTAAAATAAATTTTGACAGTTAGGAAGAGCTCATTAAAAAATAGACTTTAAATTACTGTAAATGAATGGTAATGCTATGAATACTAGTGTAGGAACAAAATCAGCTCAAAATCACATGATTTTACCTGATTTTCACCACTGTTAATGAAATCCAGATCCAAAACCAATATTAAACACATAAGGATTTTTGGTCAAAACCAAAACATGAAGATGGTTTTACAACCAAAACACGGGGGTCTGCGCACATCTCTACTATGATGTATACTTTTGCACAATGTTCTTTTCAAATTTTCTCCTCCTCTCCTAGGAAGGACCTAGACACATCTAGAGCTAATGTGTGTGGACAGTAGGTATATACCTTGATAAACACTAGTTTACTCACCTATACACACAGATGTAAGGTTGCAGTGAACATCCATTGCAAAACAGCATGTTCTATATTTGTAGACTTTATATTGACATGGTTATTCTAAGTATATAAGATGTTAAGTAAAAATAGCACAAAATAAAAAGAGGAACACCAGAATAATGCAGTACCAAGCCAAAGATCTGATGCTTACACCAAACAGGCTCCATACAATTTCATTTCTGCACTTTCATATATATTTACTGCATGGCTCTATGAACTAGACATTCTAAAAATATTATAAAGAGAGGTTACTGCCCACCTGCTGGTGTCTCTTATGGCTGAATGCAGACTTAAATGATAACCTAAATGATCCCTAAAGGTAAATATAGAAACATGTCCCTTAAGGTAAATGCTTATTTTCAGAATATATTGAGTCAGGGCAGATATGTCTTACGTATTGATTACCTACATGGACCTATTTAACATTAATTCAACTATGCCTGCACAGTAAGGTTAACGGTCATATAAGAGTTAGCCAGTCAGTCAACAATCAGGTGGTCTGATGGAAACTTTCATTACTGAGATTGATACAATTCCTTTAGCACCTCTACTCAATCAAGCAGCATAATTATTAAAAAGCCATAGAGACTGTTGATCAACATGTATTTAATTATGTGTTTATTTTTAATTATGTAATTTTGGCTTGCATTATTTTAAAAAGCTGCTACTGATACCAAACTTAATGGTAATTATTACAGTACAGCCATTTTATTATATTAACAGTTTTCATTATTGCCAGAAAAAAACCAGATAATTAGATAGATTTACATCTTATCAATTCAAGCTTTTGTAGCTAAATATATAATCCTCTCTTCTTTTACATTTTCTTGTATATTTATCTACTTTAAAATCTTTTCTCTGTAAAATAATTTAATTCTATCACCTGCTAACAGTACAACAATCATCTTGCAACAAATAAATACACTTCTAAATAAGGCCTGATTTATCATGGCACGTATCTGCCGATTTTGAACATATCGTATGAAAATCACTTTGCGCATATCTAGAGGACATAAGTCCGTGAACGCAGCCTTGTCCACTCCAACTTTGAATGCAAAGAACACTTACTACAGCCTACGATTTCGGGAAGTGAACAGGGTAGGTAAGGGGCATTTCGCTGTGGTCACTGTACAGTAAGGGTGTGCCAAAATCAAGTGTTGATGCAGCTGCATGCTTACACAGCATTTGAGTTGCACTTATAAATATTCAAAATACACAAGTTAGGTGGCAATTTTTCATCCATATTTTTACTGTTACACACGGGCTTCAATAGGTGGCCCTTACTATTAAATTCATAGCATTGAAATATATACATAGGTCTTTTCCTTCTTTATATTCATACACCTAGTATAGAAGAACTGCAACTACAGTCTAATATAAAAATAAAAGTGGCACATTAAAATACATAATAATACAGACCATGCATTTTCTATGCCAATCATGTACAGGGTGATTAAGAGGCTTCTATTTAGTAAATGTATTTGCTCAGTAAGGTTTTTAGGGTCACCCTTCAGTTATTATTTTCCTTTGAAAGTACTTTTCTAGAGCAAATTATTGCAACCAGAATCCTTGAACTGAAAGGCTATTAGTCTCCATGTTCATATTAAATTAATTTTGAACACTTTAATGCAGCATGTCCAAGTTCTAAGTCCAAGTGGTGTCAAATATATTTCCCTGTTTTTATAAGTTGCACCATCAAGGACGGCAAGATACATGGTTAATATGATCTTCTAATGTACTTTGCTAAGCATTATTATATTCTTTCATTTGAGAATTGCAAACCAACCATTTCTAAATATGTTTTTCCCAGGAAATGCATTACATCTATAGTGCAGTACATTGCGTAGAGATAACTTAACATATTCCTTCCTTAGAATTTGATACAAAGGATTTTGAAGGTAATTCCATACTCGCACACTCTCCCGGAATGTCCGGGAGACTCCCGAATTCTGTGTAGGTCTCCCAGACGCCAGGCAATTCTCTCGCAGCCTGTCCATAGGGAGCCTAAATGACGATGTGAATTGTGTCATTCACTATGACTGCATCATAGTAAAAATGAGTGCATACACTCTGGCTAGTGCAATACTGTACATTACTACAAAATACTAAAGTAAATTCAAACTGATAAGTCTTGTAACTTGTAGCTATTATTCCGATTCCCAGAGTAACTTGACACTTTTTTATAAAACACATTTTTAATGAAATTTTCAAAACATAAGGGGCTTGATTCATTAAGGCACGCAAAACAAACGTAATTTGTACATAAATCGGGAGTACGTGTGTCCATATTCAAAGGAGTGGATCTAAAGATATGTCTGCTGTAGAACATGGGTCTAGGTGCACTCTGCTCTTACAGACAATACACTGCAGGATTCGTCCAATACATATATGGAATATAAATGCCCAAAAGAACACCCAGAAAAAAAAATCAATGCCATCTGTTAAAAATGTATGATGTTATGAATGTCTACTGTACATAAAATACATTCTAGCATGCATACATGATAGTCATCACTAGTAATTAGAACTTACACCTGACCTGTAGCTGACTCAAATGATATGACAGAATAACATTTACCTGTGATCTGCAGTCCCACTAGATATGAACCAACAAACCCATCTCCACAGTTCCCCTGAGAATGAATGGATGCAGATTTATACATTCTTGAGAAACACTATGGAGCAAGATACCAACATAGAAAATGTTTTCTAGCTGCCTTAAAATGGTTGATACTTTTACTAGGCCAATCCAACCCCCCCCTTCCATTTACTATGACAAGAGAGATCATAAGCCAAATTCACTTAAAATCATGTATGTGTGTCATGTCATGTACTCCCATTCGGGGTTAAGTCACCTGCATACACAGTCAATAAGATTCATAGGAAGGGCCCCAAGCTTTCCTATATATTCCACCCCCAGTGAATGCTGGGTATCTTGTTTTCCTGCATCTAATATAAATAGGACCTATGTCACAGACACAGGCGCACATACTCCCTTTATATAGATCTGGCTTTATTATTGACTTCCCCCTTTTCTGTTCTTTACTCTCATCTTTCTCAGTGTCTTGCTTCTCCCTTCCATTTCCTTTCTTTCTTCTTTCTTTCCCATCCCTCTCTTTTTCATTCAGTTTCAGTTTCCCTGCCCTGCTCCCCAATATCATTGAAATTCCCTGGTTGCCCCCCTCCCTCCACTCTTGTCCTGTGCCTTTAACCGCCTCCAGTCCATTCCCCTATTTTCTCACTTAACCCCCTCCCCAGCAACCATGCCTACTCCTCCCACCTCTTCTCATGTGGCCCCAACATGAGTGACTGACTTGGGCATTCGAATCACACCACTTTTTGCCACCATGGGCTGATCCCCCATCTCTCCCAGCACAGTCTCTAAGTAAAACAGTTTGGCGCCTATCCAGCCAGCCAGAGCCTCGGAGCGAGCAGCCATGCTGCTCTGCTCTTGGGCTGGTGGGAACAGTCTGTGGAGTGTGTCGGGGGAGATCCCCATCCCCTCACCCTTGCCCTGCTCATGCTGCCATGCCAATCTATTACAGCTGACGACCATTTTATTTAAAAAAGGCTTTAAATAGCCCAGTGGAGCTTGCGTTGCATGTTGCACAGACAGATGAAGTTAAACTCAATACTTTTTAAGCTGTACAAGCGCTTTAAAGTGCAGATAAATATAAAATTATACTCAAGATATAATAGGCAGCTCCCAGATCATTCAACACCTGTCTGCAAGTGTCACACCTAATAGATAAAATATAAGAGAAGAGAAGAGGGGCGCCACACATAGTGCATTAAATGTAAAACAGTGTTAGTGATGTTCTCAACATATATATAATTCCTGTACCGGAGCTTAAGATAATTTGCGCATGAATGATAAACTGAGGAAATCCCTCTGAATGACATCAATACCAAATCACTGGAACGCATGTAAACTTGGATATGCCAGATATTCCTCCCAAGGCATCAGCAAGAAACCTCCATATGACTGGAAACTCAAGAAAAGGCCACAATACTGTAATACCGTCATATATTGAGACAGAGTGATCTCTAAAAATCACAGATTTATTAAAAATAGCGGCACAATGCCTCACACTTCAGCTCTAAATAATAAATGCCCGTACATAAAACACAATAGAAATCAGCTTATCTGTCCTCTCATACACGCAGATGAGACGGTGAATTCCGGCCGGCAGCACCCCACACCTAGGCAGTGTACAACAAGAGTCAGACAGTAGCACAACCACCGACGCATTTCGTCTTCCACAAAGACTTTTTCAAGGAGTCATATTTGGTTCAGCAGTTGTGGACTTTTAAATACTCGAGTCCTCTTTCCAAAAGGCCAATCGGGACGTGGTCTCCAAAGCGTGGGTGGATTTATATCCATCCTGATACATCACTTCCGGTATCTCACTTCCCGTATACGATCGATAGTAAAGGACTGGACTATTTCACATTGCATATACATACATATAAAGTGCAATGTATGGACCACAGAAATAATTCTAAGACTCATGAACTCATAACTGATAATGGTCAGGGATAACATATCACTCCCAATAAGCATATAGCAATATGAACAACTATTCAAAATACAGTCTAATTAAACAATACATACATATGTAAACCAAATATATGATTTGCCCACACATGTAGGCTAAATCACAAATTATATAATAAATTTGGCAAGAGGATGATATATATATATATATATATATATATATATATATATATATATATATATACATACAGTATATATATATATATATATACACAAGTTAGCCCGTGCATGATCCTCATGCATTCTAGTCAAATCAAGCTACTTAAGGTGTTAAAAAGGCTCTTTTTTTAAATCTTTATAAACACTTTTAACAATTAACAAATTAAATTAACAAATTAAAAACATCTTAGTATACCAAATTTCAGCCCTTTCTGATTTTTTTTCTCCACACACATGGTGGGTTATGGTGTTTGAGGGATTACATTTTAAAAAGTATTAAAGCTATTAAGCTGAAATTTGACATGCGAATGGAGAACCGTCCACAGGTGCCGCATGCCAAAAAAAAGAATAAAAATGACAAATTAGGAATAATCTAAAGTTTAAAATCTCTCCATTTTTTTTCCACTTCCTGTTTTGCAAAAGTCACCATTTTCAGTTTTTTGGGGGGAAAGCGTTACTCAGTGTACAGGAATCTTTAGAAAAACCCACAGTTTTTATACCTGGGGTAAATGTATCAAGCTGCGAGTTTGCAACTCCAGCGATTTTCTCAGGAGAGTTGAAACTAGCCGATGCATGAAGCTGAGTTTTCATACAAAATCGCCAGAGTTCTGCTTCTGTCAAAATCGCTACTTGCAAAATCACCAGAGATCAAACTCACCACTGTTTGCCACTGCAGCTATACAAGTCTACAATGTATGAAGCTGCGAGTTAGCAAACTCAGGAGAGTTTGCTTCTAAACACGCCAGATACAACACGCTGCTTGATAGCAGCGTGTTGTATCAACACATCACTGTTACAGTGTTAAAATGTAAAAGAACAGATAAAAGTTTTTTTAAAAAAAAGAGTGGGGCCCCCCCGCTATTTATGCTTAACCCTAGTGCTGCCTGACTAGTGCTGGTCCCGTGAAAATCGAGGAAAAATTTTGCGTGGGGTTCCCCCGATTTTCACTTTACCAGCACTAGGCAAACCAGCCAGGGTTGGCGGCACTAAAGCAGGGGGACGCGCGGCAGGGGTCCCCCTGCCATAATGACTAACCAACCCTAGACTGTTCAGTGCTGGGCTGGATTCCCTAGGGAGTGGGGTCCGCTGGAAAAAACGAGCGGGCCCTTCCCCTAGAAAGAACCAGCCCAGTGCTGATAGCACTAGGGCTCTTCCTACTACCCCTGGGCTGTGGGTAGTAGGGTAATACGGCGTAAAGTAGTAAAAAAAACAAACTGACACCAATTTTGTTTGTGGAACTACAAGTCCCAGCCAGCCAGGTTGCCAAAAACAGTGTGGCCATGCTGGTGCTTGTATAACTACAAGCACCAGCATACCCACGGCAGCCAGGGCATGTTGGCACTTGGAGAACCACAAGTGCCAACATGCCCTGACATCCCTGGCTTGCTGGGCCCTGTAGTTCCACAAAGAAAAAAGTTTACAAAGCCACAACACCCTCATACAAACCACACATATTTATTAAAAATAATAAAACCCACAATAAAGACACTAGCCACCCTCTTATTAGCCACCACTATTTATTAAAAATAAAAAAAAACAAATACTTACCAATGATGCCTTCCTTCTTGATGGCTTGGTCCTGTCCTTAAGTATTTGTAAATCCATCTTGCCGGCTTGCCCCAGTCCCAGCCATTTATACCTCCATAAGGGAATCTTTTCCAACAGGAACTCTTCGCCCAGAAGGGGGACATATTTGTAACATCCCGACTCTTTAGGCTTGATTGAAGTTTCCAAAAAAAATAAACTTGAGGCGCCGCAAACACCTCCTACCTAGTAGGAGGTCCTAGCCGCAATGCTCTTACGCCGTTTGCGTAAGAGCAAAGTACAGTATTATGGGATTTTCCCACGCTAGTGGGGAAATCACATAATACTGTATTTAGCGCTTACGCAAGTAACGTAGCGCATTGCGCATGAGCTACTTGCGTAAGCTGTAATACAGTAAATTTGCCGAGATTTGCCGCGATTTAAACTCGCTGGCAAACTCGCACTTTGATACATTTACCCCCTGGTATCAATCGCAATTCTTTCTCTGCCTTGTTACATAACAGAATTAGATTATTTCATGCGTTTACTTTATTAGGCTCCCTACCAGAATTTTGTGACCTCCAATTGTCTAAGACATTTGTGTAGTGTATCTTTGCATTTCTTCACACTGCGTATGCTCAGTGACTACAATCATTTAGACCTACAATTTTTTTTAGCAATTATGTCTGAAGAAGCAAGACAGGGGATGGAATAAGTGTACTAATGTATGCAAATATGCATACATTGAATCCCTGCTTATGGATTCAGGCTGGGATATAGTCGTGGATATGGCTGAAAAAGCAGTTTTATTTGCGGTTGGTATGGGGCAGGGGTAATTAGCAGATGATAATGATTAACACAGTCATAGATTCGGAAACTTCCCTTTACAAGGCAGCGCCGCTTTAAATTTAATCGCCGAAGACGCTGAACTCGCGGGTGTTGAAGAACCCGCATGTTACTACATTTACCCCTAAATCATACTTGCCAACTCTCCCGGAATGACCGTGAGACTCCCGAAATTCGGGTCAGTCTCACAGACTCCCGGGAGAGCTGGCAAATCTCCCGCATCCTGCTACTGTTTTTCCCAAAATGATTTTGGCCCCTCCTCCCACGACAAAACAGCATTTCTGTCGCAGGGGACGGGGCAAAAATGACGCGATTGGCCCCGTCCTGCCCCCTCCTGCCCTCCAGTCAAGCCCATCTCCCGGAAAGAACTTCGGAAAAGTAGGTAAGTATGGTCTAAATGGAGTAACATAAAATCAGCTCTCCACTAAGTCTCTCCAACAGTTACTGATCTGCCTTTTACAAGAAGTTCTGAAATAAGATGCAGCTACTTTTTCCTTAGCAAGCACCTAGACTGCAAAATCTATTTCCTGCCTTTACTTCCGGAAAAACCAACCCAAACATTCTGTGACTAATATACCTACACTGCTTGACCCTGCTATAGATACATTCTTAAAGCAAAGGAGCACTAAATAATCATCTGAGACTAAATGCAAATAAGCAATAACCTTATTTTACCAATGCATGACTCTTAATAAGTGTTTGTTATTTAGCTATATTTTAACAAACTATGCCATGAGGTGTCTCTGTATATATATTTCCAAGACACCTGTGTAATTTATGCAATTTGTCCATTTCAACAGCCGTTTGATACCTAGTTAAACAGATAGGCTGCAACTACATCCATACATGTATGTAGAATTATCACATTGGGTAATATATTCCATGGAGCATACACTGCAGTATTGCACTCTTTCCTTGTTTCACTTTATATTGTCACCATTGAGCACCATATATATTTGATACTCTAGTCAGGTGATGCTTTCTGTCAACTACTCCTTTACAATTCCTAGGAAAGGCTGCCCAAGAAAAGACCCAATAACTTGGCACCTATAAAAGGAATGCCATTTATGAAGTGCCAATGCAATGGAGAGGATACAGGGGTGTTAAATGTATTCACAGGAAAGACAATATCAAGAATTGTATGAACAAAAAGCTCCAGACAATTAAAAATAATGGTAATAAATTTCATCATAAATTGCTTGAAAAACTCATTATTCTCTAAAATAATTCTAAAAATTATTCTAAAGCACAATTTTTACACCCTTTTAAAAACCTTAGTGATAACTTACACCATTAATTAAGCAATGTTAATGCTGACATCAACCATTTATACTAAACTATTTTTTATTAGATACAGATTAATAATTCCTTTTCTGAAAAAACAGACTTCTGTAGTTGCAAACCATTGTCTTAGGCCCTTTAGAAGCCCAGAACTAATTTGCAACAAGCAGTGTTTAGTGGTAGAATAGAAAAGAATAGAATTGAATAGCAAAGACTAATCATTAATAATAGTGTTTACCACTGAGTTCAGTTTTTTGTGTTTGTCTTGTGCTTAGTATTGCTTTTTTGACCTTGTGACTAGCCTGAGTGGGGCCACATGGTTTTGTTTCTCTGGTCAGGACTTAATTTGTTGGTATCCAAAGTAAATGTGCAGTGTGTAGTTTTGGAACAGTCACCTATCTGCTCCTAACTGACTTTCAAGGGATTGCATGGTAGTTTCTACATTTTAGTTATACACATGGTGATCTTTAATTAATTTTAGGTGAGCAACGATATTGTGCTGTTACGTTAAAAAATGTTAAAAATATAAATTATGTTATGTTAAAAAATAAATACATTTTTTATGGAACCGTGGAATATGCTGTAGCTTAAAAGCATCCTGTTAATTCAATCACAAATTTGGTTTTACTATAAAATGTCGGAAATTAAATACAGTCATATGTAAAAAAAAAGCAAGGTTCTCTTTTTCTTTAAAATATTTCTTCTTGTAATATTCCAAATCTGGGTTGGTTTTTGGTTTTGGCTATAATACTGCCAAGTAATCGTCATGTTGGCGGAAAATCAAGGGCAAAAATTATTTGAATCACATGTAACTTGTGGGACTGGAAATGTCACTTGAAAAGAATTGTATGTCTTGTTTTCCTTGTGCGATCGATGTACAAGTCAGAGTTTATACAACATCAATTTACCACAAAACAGAATACTGGCATGACTGTACTCCAATTGTTTTCTTGTAAGTCAAAACAATAACCTCTTGACCTTGGGTGAATGACTCAAAGGTAGCAGTGTTCTACTAAATATTTTATGTGATGTAATTGAGGGAGAATGCTATTGCTGTCACATGGCAATCATTCACCTAGTAGAATGGTCCACCTATGTATCTTTTTTACTTCATGAATGTGTCAGTGTTCAAAAAACAGTACTAAAAGTAAACTGTATAAAAGTAGAGATTGTAAATGAATTTGTCATTTTCTGCAATAGTGACACTTGACATTTTGAAGGTTTCAATATTTTAGTAAAATAGGTGGAAATTTGGACTATGGTAAATAGAAGGACCAAACTGCATGCACATAAAATTAATATGACTGCAGAAATGTTTAAATATCTTTATCATCTTATTTTACTTCATTGTACTAATTTTCTTTCCAAATCTTCCATTGTCTGGTTGACAAGATACCGTATTCACTGATGTGAGCCAGAAATTTTGAGATTTTAAAGTGTTACAAGTAACACAATGGAAAGCTATATTGGAGCCTGTATAATTAACAAGTATGTTGCTGCTGCTTCTGATGATGATGATGATGATGATGATGATGATGAATAACTATATTTCTCTATTTTAAATCAATAAAAATATTTCAAACAATACTACATTAAAAATGTTTTATTTCAAGAATATTTTTTTTAATGCTTCTGTTCCAAAGATGACATAACCAGAACAGATATTACTGTTTTAATAATTTATAAAGAAGCTCCTTCAACAGGGGACCACTCGTGGCAACTCCATTAATATTTAGGCTGATGTAAAAACAAGTCTTTTGCCATGGGCAACACCCATTTTCACCAGCAATAGGAATTTCTGCCCTCTGATAAATAAGCCATTGTTTTATATTTAAAACCACTTTTTAAGGATGCCACTGCCCATGGGTCAAATCAGTGTGCTTGCCCCTTAGGCTAAAATTTGCCAGCCCTCAGCAATTCCTTTGTGGTAGCTATAGCTAGTTTAATTTTTTTTTAAAAATTGTATTGCTTATATTTTTAAACTACTGAAATAATATTGCTAACCTTAATTGTTTAGCTAAACAATTACTATTTGAATTGAATATCTAAATATGTATATTCGGAAAATGCCCAAAAGCTTGATATTCATTTACAAGACAGATGGGTTGAAGTAGATCCACTGCCAAATATTTGAAAATTTTGCCCCAGGGGTACTTTGCAAGTAAAACGGATATTTAGCCCATTAAACACAAGAAACAATGATTTACATTACATTCCCACAAGCAGGTATTTCAACGTAAGAAATATTCACTAGAAGTAAACATACAGCTTACACATAATACTAATAAAGGAATAGCTGTATTGGATATGAAGATAATTAGGGTGAGAAAAGAAAGATAAAAGCAATCAAAATTAATGCAAACCCAAAGTACTAAGCAAACAATTTGTAATTCATATCCCCAGTTATTCAATTAACATGGATATACAAATTTGTAACATTTACATAGTGCATATTACTTGATAGAATTACAGATAGAAAAACTGCATGTAAAAAGAAAGGGATTTTCCCTTGCACTATAAACAGACTGACCTGAAGCAGCAGCCATCTGTTATGAATTAGAGGGCATCAGAATGCAGCTACTGTACTTGAAGAAATACTACTTGAGCAAACTTTATTACTTTCGATGTTCATTGTGATACACTGCAGCAAGTGCAGGTAAGTCTACTCCATCTGCAAATAGGGACATTTCTGCAACTACAGTTAATTGTTTAAAACATCTGTAAAAACTGGAAACCACACACACTTATTAGTACCTCAATTACCAATGCACTACTGGTACTAAACACAGATCAGTTATTCACATTCAATTACAATTATGTACTGTTACAAATCTATGTAAAACCTATAACCAATGCGATGAATAAGAGTAGTTGCCCAGACACTCAAACAAAATTAAAATATGTTGAATACACCCTTAACCATGTCGTCATCTGCCTCTGCTCCATCACTAGTTTTCCCAACTTAGTCTTCCCACTTTTCGAATACAAGCAACTTTCCTTCAGCCTCACCTTACTTCATGCCCTCCCCCTTCACCCAAATCCACACGCACACGACACTTAAATACCCTTGAACCAATCCACTTCTCGTTATCATTAGAGCAACTACTTTCTCCTGTGACTGCACTGTGCTGCCCTAGTCCAGCTGCCTCTTTCTACAACAGAACACTTTCTTCAGCCCTAGACAATGAGACCCAACCTGATATATATATACATATATATATATATATATATATATATATATATATATATATATATATACATATATATATATACACATAATAAATATATATATATATATATATATATATATATATATATATATATCTATATAGCTATATTCATATATATATAAATATATATATATATATATATATATATATATATATATATATATATAGATAGAAGTTAACCCGTGCATGAAACTCATGCATTCTAGTCAAATCAAGCTACTTAAGTTCTTAAAAAGGTTCTTGTCTTGCATTTGGGCCTAGCCCAGGCCTCCTCAGGGGAAGAGCGTTACTTCCCGACGCAATCGCCCTTTTTTAACGTGGTTTTGTCCACATGTCACCACCTCATCATTTTTCTACATCACCTCATCCTTCATCTTCATCGCCACATCCTTCATCAAGCTACTTAAGGTGTTAAAAACTCCCCACTGTCACCCCTGGCAACCACCAACCACTCCCAACTGTCACTTCACCTTCAAGAAATATAAAGGTCAGTGTATAACTCTGCCCAGCAGGTGGCGCTGCAGCTTGTTTTGGTTTTTTTTCCACACACGCCACTAGGCATTTATATAGTAGATACTCACATAGACATCATTAATGAAAAATCGGTTAGTGGTTAATATCAATTCAAGTTATTAATTTAAACACTGTGGGCCTGATTCATCAAGGCACTTTTCTGATATTATTTGAGCGTATTGTACGCAAAATCACTCTGCTCATGCCCGTCCCGGCTCATACGCCAGTAAGGGTCTTTCTGCTCCGTCTTCGAACGCAAATGAAATTTACTACAGCCTAGGAGTTTGGGGAGTGAGTGGGGCAGGGAAGGAGCGTTTTGCCATAGTCAATGTATAGTATGGGTGTGCCAAATTTAAACGCAAGCAGACACGTCCGAATCAAGCTCTGGTCTGCTCAATGTTATTTGTTTTCCTACCGTATCGCTTGCTCATCCTACAGGACTAGTCTAAGACCTGATCAGTAGTGATGACAGTCTCGTATGCATGCTATAACATGTATTTGCAATCAGGAGCAAATGTAAAAATTTATTTTATGTGTAGTAGACATTAAGAACGTCCTAATAAATGTATTTATAAAAGAATTATAAAAAAAACACATTTTTTATTACTGTTTTATCACTATTGCCTATATTATTAACAGGTGACATTTATTTATTTATTTTCTGTGCGATCTGTTGTGAATTTAAAATCTACAAAGGTATTGGACATTATGTGCAGTGTCTTGTGTAGTAGAGAACAGCAGTCCTACACCTGAATTCAACAGCGCACGTATCTTGTTTTTGTTTTTATTAAAGTTTTTCATGCCATACCTTGGACAATGTTTTTATGGTCTGACAATTTTTAGAAAAATTGTACTATGTATGCAGAGCATAATATAATAATTTATATTAAAAAAAAAATAAAGAAACTGTTGCCTACCGTTATTTTACCTCAGTTACTGATCTTTTATTTTGAGCCACAGCATTGAGCTGCACGGTGACATCCTCCCATATATGCTTTTTAGCTGAAGTGGAGAGCTGTCGGCTGGTAGTGTTCAGCCTCTCCACCACAAGCTCTACTAACACTTTAAACTCTCTGGAAGTGAAATTGGGCTATTTTATTACAAAATGGCATGGCTCTATGATTGCCTCTCCAGCTGTTATATAGCGTATGCAGAGGAATTCTGTTCAGCATTGGTGGTGTGTGAATGGCTAAGCATTGTAGCGTGATTGAATTGCTCTGACAACAGGTGGTGGTTCCCCAGCACCAATAGACCCAAGTCCCCTGGAGACCACTGCATTGGCCTGCAAAGATGAGCAGATGGTGCAAGAGGTGGACTGCATTGATACTGGATGCAACCCTCCCTTATTAGAACCTCTATCTCCCAGAGGTACAATGTAAATGATTATACATTTTTTCACAGATTTGCATGTGTTTGCTTGAACAAAATACCCCCTTAAACAATATTACCTTGCCACTTTTACCAAAAACATAGTCAGCCTAGTGTAAAATTAGAACACAGTGCTTAAAATAAAGGAATATTTACTGTCAAAATCATATATCAAAATCTAAATGATGTATAGTTAATAGCCCAGGCATCAAATATGCTGGTTGATGCAGTGATTTTTACTTTTGGACCTCTAAACTGGAGGTAATATTTCACCATTGGCAGCAAACCGGTGCAAAGTATTAACTTAATTTTGGTATGTTTGTGAATAATCATACATTTGTCTTTTGTCTCTTTTCACAGCTAATGAGTGGGATGAGGACATGGAGGAAGACTTGTTAGAGGAGGCCTGTGATGTGGAGGAGCCTCAGATAGAGGAGGAAACATGGGTCATTAGGCAGAAGTCACCTCTTCATTTACATCATGACCTTCACCACTTAAACACACAACTAGAAAGCCATACCCAGGAGATTAGCACTACCTTCATCAGTATTGAGCACAAGTTAGACACTTCCCTCACCACCATGAATACCCTGTTCACAGACATCCGCAAAATCCTTTCCTGTCTCACTGACCTGATTTCCCAATATGCTACTCCCAACCTTCCTAACCAAATGTCCCAAGTTTCCTTTCCTTCCTAATTAGCACAATACCTCACTCTTGTCCATCTTCCTAACTTACGAACACCAGACCGTATGTCACAACATAATTCACCTTGGGCCCCACTTTTCCAATGCTGCTCCATGACCCTCTCTAACACAAATGCATATTTTTTTGCACCAACCCATCCCGCACCAGCCTATTCTGCATAGCTCCCAGCCCAATCTGCATACCCCCAACCACATCTTTCCCCCCAGCCTCTTCTTCCTTCCCCCAGCCACATTTTTCCCTAGCCCACTTTTCCTCCCCCACCACATCTTACCCTCCAGCCCCCTCTGCCCACTCTCCAGCCACTTTGACACATCCTCCACCCACTTCGGCACACCCTCTGTCACGCTGTGCTGCTCATGTGACCTCTACTTTTTCTATACAGCCTTCCACATCATGGGTAACCCAAAGCCAGGTCCAAAAGCAGAAGATAACATAGTCACGTGCCAAGCAACGTAAAAAATTACTGTAATTTTCTATTTCTATTTTTTACGGATTATATGTGGTTTTGGATCTTTGTTTGATATTAATTATAATACACTTGTTTGATTATGCACAGAACCAAGACTCTGTTTTATCTAAGACTTAAAAGCGACATTTATACCAGATTATAACAATTACTTATATTAAATTTAGGTGGAAAACATATGCTGCCTCTAGCGGGCTGCCTCCACTATTTCAAGAGGGCTGGGGTCAGCATCTTCCACCTCCTTGCCAGCAACCTCAGCCTTCTACCCATGGAGCACACTCCTAAGGACGATGTTATGGAACACCACACACAGAGCAATGATGTTAGATGCAGTCCTCGACACATACATCTGTGAGCCACCAAACTAAATCGGGCCTTCAAAAGGCCAAATGCCCTCTCCATGACCGATCTGGTGGCCATAAGAGCTGAGTTGTATTTGACTTATTGCTCTGTGTGTGGGTTCAAAATAGGAGGGAGGAGCCAAGGGCGAAATGGGCATGTGTTATTTCCTATGAAGGGAGGCAAGAAAGACAAAATGAAAGAAATTAGTCATACTTATGAGATATGCTAACATGATATGGTGGGACTGTTATTTACCAAAATTGCACCTAAGGGCCTAATTTATTAAGGCAAGGAAAGCAAAACAAGGATTGACTTTGCTCCTTGGTAAAACTATGTTGCATTGGAGAAGGAAATACATTTAAAATGTGATGGCAGATTTTTAGTGGTAGGGCACTACCTGAAAACTTTAATTTTCAGTAAAACTAAAGCCATCAAGTATTTGTGTGCTACATGAAACAGCAGCCAGTTTTTAACTTATGTGCAAAATAATTCACTAATTTGCACCCCTTGCATTACACATGTTTTGTCCTAGAGAAAATGTAATCCTTCTTTTATGTCACTTTCAAAGAAAACCACATAAAATCATTTGCATAGTAACATGCTCAATATTACAGAGTGCTCAGATTTTGCAACAGAAGGTGAACTATTATTTCTATCTTTTGTGTATAGGAAGGCCTGAATGACTACAAAAGGTTAATGATACATATTGAAGTAAAAAAAAAAAGTACCTAACAGCCACGCATCACCATGTGGCCTTGCACCCGCTTGCCTCAGTTTTATTCTGCACCTTGTCCCTGATTGTCTGAAGGCAAAGGAGTCATGCATGCTCCCGCTTTCCCCCCCCCATACAGCAACCAGGTCCCGACTCTAGAGAGATGAGTCACATAAAACCTGGACTATCGATTGGAAATGCTTCCTATTAAAAAAAATTCCCAGTCGACGGAACCAGGGTGACCTGTGTCCCACCTACTGCCCCTATGATATGCGGAAAGCCGGATATGGTGGCAAACATATACACCTACTAAAAGGTGCATCTGTGGCTGCTTCCTCCTCTACATAGCATTTAAGGTGCATGGAAAGCCCTTACTGTCCTCAGACTATGTTAGCACTCCCCTTTCCTCCCCCATTCTGCCTCACTAATTGTACATGAGAAGAGTGGGTAGATACATCTGAGTCTCCTATGAAACTTAGAAGTACACCATTTTGCTGTGCATGCACAGTATGCAACAACGCATTTAGCGCTTCAGAGTTGAACTTATATCCAACTCTGCATGAGGCCCTTAGTGCTAATTTTGCCAAAGAAACATGCAAATTATAACATGAGGCATATGTTGTTTAACATTTTACTCATCTCATGTATAGCTTCATCAGTCTAACCAGTCAATGTAGTTTTACATTTAAGTATTGAATTTGCATTCCTTTATTGACTGCAATGCATTTGGGTGTTTGAATTGTTGCATGTCTTACCACAGGAGTAAATGTTCTATCATAGTCCAGATCAAATGTTTGTGATCATTCTGTGACATGTCAATTTGAATCCTCATGCTTTTTGAATCGTAGAGTAGCTTAGTCAATGTACATGTACATGTTGTATTTCTTATACAGAGACTGCAGATAGTGTTTTGTGGATTTGTAGTCACATGGTTAATCGATTGATTTGCTTCATGAAGCTCTTCTACTCCCCATTTAACAACTATGGGTCACTGTCTCATCAAGGGTTGCTGGTGCCATGATACACTATAGCTTACTGTAACCTTGCACATTTTATTATGAAGAATTATTTATTTGCTTTTCCATGCTGTATCCTCCATAAAACTGTTGCTTTTGTGAGTGTTCTTCACTTGGGATGTGTACGCTGGCTTTGCAGCCAAATATTCTCAGATAGCCAACATTTGGTTTCTTGGCTCTCCACCAATTATATGGTGTAGCCCATATATATTTTGATGGCAGACTATTTTCTAAGAAGTTTGCTGTGAGTAATGCTAGCACCCAGAATTCATTTCGGAAGGTTGGCTATTATTAGCATACGTATTCTCCCCTGAACAAGAATGTGGTTCTTTCTTCCTACATCTATTTTTTTTTCTCTGTAGTGTACAGTACAGTTGTTTGATGTTCAAAGAAATGCTACATATCATATGCTTGAGCTTCCATGATAATATTCTCTGCTCCATTATCAGTTTGTAGTGTTGTAGTTTTACACGGAAATGTGTTAAATATAGTTGCTTCATACTACCCGAGTTTTTCTAGCATCCACTTTGTTCTACATTGGAAATGTTCATGTATCTGAAGTAGTCATCTATGAATGTCACAAAATATTTTTTTTCCAGTTGGGGTAATTGTTCTTATTGACCCACACACATCACTATGTATCAACTCAAATAGATAACTTGTTCAGTTCTGATTTGCTTCTGGTAGTCACAACCTTGTAGTTTTTGCTTTAATACAGCAGATATATTTTATACTGTAAATGTATTGTACAGTGATATAGCTAAATCATAAATCATGTTTTGTTCAACAATTCATTTATTGCATTTGAATGTGTCCCAGATGCTTGTCTCTTGCATTGCATGAAATCACTTCTAATGACTGTAACTTTAACTTCATGTCTCCACTATCTGCTGTTTTCACTCAGCTAGGATTTCTAAACCATGCTATATTTTGCATTCTTTGCCTTTCAATTAAACATAGAGTTCTGCATTATTATATTTTTAGGAATTTCTAAGCCCATTGTATACAGTACACCTTTAACAGGAACTGTTTCACTCTTTTTGTCCAAAGTTTTTGATACTACTCAGGTACCCCTGACAAATCCTTTACACAGTGAAACTTTCGGTTAAAAAAGCTTTTGTAACTGGGTGATACACCAACTTAATAAGCATCTTTTAGAGTAAATTTACACCCATTCCACTGACTATTTGTGCTGCTTAGTGTTTCATTTACAACAGTTATGCAGATAGTTAGCTGTGAGTGCAGTTCTCTGGCATTGCTCATTTTCCACTCTTTTTTTGAAACTTTTTGCTACTTACAATGAAAAAAATATTCTTCTTCAGTGTTTGCTTCTATAATGCCTACGGCTTTAAAAGTTCTTTCTGTTCTCTCTTGTTTCCTGCTCTGAGTTCCTTCCAGAGATTTTATTCATCATGTAATTGCGTCTCTCAAACTCAAAAGTGAGTTCTGACTCTGTCTAGCTTCAGTGGCATTATGTAATGGTCCATATGATTTAGGAAGGTTGCACAGGAGTGGCTTTAATGTCCACTACAATTCCTCACAACTGCTCTGAAATTACTGGCATTGTATTTACATGGCCATACATCTCCTAAAGGGTTTCCAGTCCCATGCAGTATAATTTGAGTAGCAAGTGCAGATTAAAATTTGGGTTGATCTTGCACTTCTTTTCACATACCTTTAGCCATTTCTCTTGCAAACCTGCTGACCATCTTACACAAGAAAGCAAATTACTGCTTTAATCTGCCTGTTTCTTTTATCACACTTTTCAGTATTGCTTTCTGGTATCTCTATTCTCAGTAGTTTCCATGGACCATCTTTACTTAGAAGTTTTTCCACTTTACTCTTCCATAGGTGGTATCACTTTTGTTCAGCTTTGCCATGCCTGAATTAAATTGCTAGCATCTATTTTATGAGCTGGCCATCTTATTTCTGTTTCTCCAAAGATTTACAGAATTAGACTTCAATAATATCACCAACTGGGCCTGTTAAAATACTAATCTGTAACTCCAGGCCCTTTTTAGAAGAAGTTAGATGAACACACTTTGCAAAGAAGGACAAATGGACACACTCAAGAACAAGAAATCAACTTTATTTAGTGTAATTCATACTTGCCAACTCTCCCTAAATGTCAGGGAGACTCCCTGAAATAGGGGTGATCTCCCTCACTCCCTGATGCTGAGCCAGTACAAGACGTAGTTGGCTTCGCCATCTGTGGCATGATGACACAGTTCAGAAATTGTGTCCTATGTCCATGTATTAATGCCTATTGAGGTGGCCATTTTCATGGAGACCAAGATTTAATCAAAGACTGACAGGTAAGACAACATGACTTCAGTAATGGAGACAAAAATATAAGAGACACTTCAGTCTCTAGAGCAGGGGTGTCCAACCTTTTAGCTTCCCTGAGCCACATTGGAAGACGACGAGTTGGTTTGGGCCGCACATAAGATACACTAATAATAACGATAGCTGATTATCCCAAAAAACATAGAAAACATAGTTAACATATAGATATGAGAAAAAAAGTGATATATATATATATATATTTTGTATATCAGGGTGCCCTGACCAGGCCTGCGGTACCTGACATATACATCACTGTGACCCCAAATTGTGACCTATTTTGCTAATTACACCACTATGTTAGTTAAGGGATAACAACTTATAATGGGCCAAAGAGAATAATATATAATGCCCCATTAGTATTACAAGTAGAAGTATGTAGCAGGGAGATAAGGTCCATGATGCTCCAGGACCAGGTGACTTTTATTCACTTGTCAGCATCCCTTGAAATAATAAAAAAAAAATCCCCCTTAACTTACCTTTTAATTGGCTTGTTCTCCTGTCCTCTTCTCTTTTTTTCTCCAATTCTGTGCTTCCGATTGTTCTTCTCACGTGGGTGACTCCTCTGTGCTGCGCTCCGCAATGGATGTTGGGCGTGATGACATCACGCCCGACATTCACTGCGAGCACCTCACGGAGGAGGAGACAAGGGAGGGAGCCGGAGTACCAGCTGACGTGACCGCAAGGTAAGTATTTTCTTTTCTTTTTTTGCAGGATTTTTTTTTCCATTAACAGTGCTGCCCCCTTGCCACAACCAAAACTCCTTCTGGGCCACATTTACAGGCGTGCTGGGCCGCATGCGGCCCACAGGCCGCGGGTTGGACAACCCTGCTCTAGTGATTCATTAGCTGCTTTTCTTTACCGCATAGTTGCCTACTCTCCCGGAATGTCCGGGAGACTCCCACATTTCTGGTAGACCTCCCAGGCTACCGGGAGAGCAGGGCAACCTCCCACTTCTCGCCCCCGCAATAGATAAGAAACAGGGGCGGATATATTGTGTCATGTTAGTCCAAAATGATGTGATTCATCAAGCCCTGCCCCTGCACACCCACCACCCCCGGGATCTCCCTGACGCAAACAAGGAAAAGTTGGCAAGTATAGTGTAATCAGCATAAGCACAACAGTAAGACTAGTTTCTAACACCTCCAAACAGAGAAACAACAAGGAGCATACCAGAGGTACAGCAAGAAGAAAACACAGTGTCAAAGATAACAAAAGAGCTCACATTTTACCTGTTATATTTAATTATTAACACTCTGTATGCTGTGTCAAGATTTATAGATTAATGCACACATGGGAGGGCTGGTAAATTTTAGCCTTGGGGCAGACTCAGCTCAATAGCCTGTTAGGAATATTTTAAAGGAAAAAAATCCAGATGACCCAGTGACGCATCCCAAGGTAACTCACTATGGGATTGGCTCAGCCTGCCACTGAATGCATAGATTGTTTGGGATATTCATTCATTGCTAATTCTTATCTATACTTTATTCCTTATATTGCTTATATTATAAACAAAAGGTACTTTTTACTTAACAAAAACATAACCAATAAACCATCAAGAGTGTAGGAGTTTAAATAGATGAATATATATGCACCAGAACGAAAGTCTGCAGAAGGATTTGCAAACCTTAAGTGTAAATCAATAGATCATAAAAAGAAAGAGATATTAGTCTTAGTTAGTAAGTAATAGTGATGAGGCAATATGTCATCTGTCTAAGCATTACTAAAACCACAGAAATCCACTTTTGATATCAATATATATATATATATATATATATATATATATATATATATATATATATATATATATATATATATATATCCAGCACTGAGGGTATATTGAAATGTATTAACACAATGGGCTATATGATCTCTTTAGGATAGTGTGCGATGACAAAAAATTTAAAGTTCATAAGTCACTGAAATCAGATAAAGTATTATACTGAGATCTTATTTTGAGATGTTTTAGTGGTGCGCCATTAAATTTCCATTGTATTTGCAATGGATAATAGCAGTAATTATAAACGTTCAGATGTGAGCAAATCAAATGAAAAAGCAATTGCACTGAGAGAATATATACACCCAGTTGAAGTGGTAGAGTTGTAACCACAAGCTGATATACCTGAGGAGACATGTTGGAATGAAACTGGCAGACTTATAGTTTGAAGTGAGCTGTCACACAGGACTACATTTAGCCTCAATACAAGATCAGCAGGGTTCCAGTAATCAAAACAGCAGGTGTTGAAATCCTAAGAACAGCTGCACATAATTGAACACTCCTCCTTTGCTGATGTCACATATGCTCCACAGTATCTCTGCAGTCAGTTGAAGGTAATAGTTGTAAAAATTGCCGTACAACCTCCATGTGGATATCCACATTCAAAATATGTTGTCCCAAAAGAAACAAGACAAATTGCATTGAATACTGACACATTTCTTTATCAAACCAATCATTTGATCATAGGGAAAGTGGAACAGACATTGTCACAACTGACAATATGAAGACTTGTGTGTAAATCTTCTATAAATACCTTATTAAAGTAATTTTATGGCTTAATAAAATACTTACCAATGCGATTATTGTGGTTCCAAAACAAAAAGATATTTTATTGCAAAATATAGCAGGATTTACAGCAAGCCATTATTACGCATTAAATATGTTATAATAAAGCAGGAAAGTATAAATACTGAATACATTACATTTTTGCTAGCTTCACCCGGGTCCAAGGTATACAGTCATGGTCAAATGTAGTCAGGATCAGAGAGGGAGAACAATGGGCCAGCGTGCTTATATGCAGCTTCAGTATAGAAAAAACTACTGGTGATGTCACTATGTAAACAAGCATCATGTCTAGGAGTCTTCATTGGCTCAAGGTTAAGAATTTTCCAGTTGCCTGCTGATCATAGACTAATTCAAAGGATTTCTCTGGGAAGGTGTGATCACCTTCCCCCAACAGCTGAAAACATGTGCTTCTCAAGGAAACTGACCCAAACCAGTTTTCGTACAATTTCATTTTGGACATTTAATCTTTTATCTTCCATAACTATTGATAGTAAGCGATTGCAAAGCCAAAAATAGTGGATTAGAGATGGTAATGTGCAGATCAAAATGACACTAAACAGGATACATTTCCTGTATCTTGAGCCTTAGATACTTTTAATATATTATCATTTATGTATAAACAATCTAATACATTTTACTAATAAATAAATGTGGATTGGAACCTTACTAAATGTGCATTATTTACAAGTGTAAGTGCGAATGTAAATGTGTGTGTTATGAATCCGTGTGATTGCATCATAACACGTGGCATACCAATAGCAATCTCACGGTAAAACAATATTAATTAATTTGGTTTACTTCATCCAATTATTTGACTTTCACAACCTGTTCCATTAGAAATCACTCGAAACAGCTGTGACACTTCACATTAGCATCCTGTGTAAGCCATTAACGAATATCATATTATAAAATATAAAAAATATTCAAGTAAGAACAGCATATTATCAGTCACTTTGTTAATAGTCATCCAAAGTTCAAGGTAACAATAAGATTATACAAATAAAACAAATAAATATATTTGATTCCATCCAAATCTATTCAGGACATCCCTTAATAAGGGAGGTTCTCTAATTAACTCACAACAACCAAGTCCTGTTATGTCTATCGTAACACAGAATGTGAAAAAAAGTTTATTCGTACCGTTAGCAGTGCTCAAAATGGAAATTTAGAAGTGGTGATATAGAAATTTGAAGCAAATGGCCGGTAGTGTCTTGGATTTTGATAGTATGACACTTATTAACCCTAGCATGCAAGACAGTCCAACCACATTCAAAACAGTCTCTTTCCTTAATGTTGTTGTAGTTTACACTACCTGCTGGCTTCTTAGCTCAGCTGCTGCATGGCCGGATCCTAGAATGTTGGTCCCTGTTTGGAAAATGCATAGTTACTATTGATCTCCTGGAAAGCCAAGCAAATAATATACACCCTAACCAGCTCCAACATTAAATCTACATAGCATTCACATTTACCGTCTCATACCGGCACATTTCAAGCAGTAACCGTTAGAGTGGATAATCTTAATAAGGTCATAATAAAAATATATAATAGATCAACACTAATAAATACCTAAACATATAATAGGACATATTTCATACATAAAATGCTAACTTGACTCATATCCATTTCTTAATGTCCTACTTCGGGTTTGAACTAATAGCCTCTATATGATTTCAAACTGTAAATTAACAGAGTCTCTCATGAAAGTATTCATAATTACATACAGGGAAAAAGGCAGAGAACTTAACAAACCAAGAGATGAAATTTATCCAATCACATTGAAAATCACACTAATGTATGAATGTATTTGTAGTTAATGAGCTACTTATTTGTTAAACATATTCAGGGCCGGTGCTAGGGTTCGCGGCGCCCTAGGCAAAATTTTGCAGCCGCCGCGCCCCCCGTACCCGCACCCCCGCCCCCCGAACACACTAAATAAAACAGAATTCGATTTTTACTTACCTTATCTTCCTCTAGCTGCTCCACGCGATGCATGCTGAGAGGGGAGGGGAGGGGGACGTTATTCACACTTTATTCACACTGTCTGTCAGTGACAGACAGTGTGATACTTCAGAGGCGCCACCGGACAGACTATCACATGATCACTGACAACAGTCAGTGATCATGTGTACCGATGACTAGATTAGAAAATCTAGTCAGCGGCACCCTGCAGGTCCCGGTGCCCTAGGCAACTGCCTAATGGGAGCGCCGGGCCTGAACATATTATATTATATATATCATTCTAAAGTGTTGTGCTCCTACCCATTAAGTTATTAGACTATCCATTCGCAAAGACTCTAAGAAAGAGCTCATAGTTGCATATAAGGAAGAAAAACAAGGAGCAAAACAAGAAGTAAAGTTTGTCCTCTCAAATTGTAAATCACAAAAATGCACAGGAGTATTTATGTTTGCTTTGCTGCTTAAATGTATTTGTGTTTATTTAGCTGGTTTATTTATTTAACACTTATAAGACAAATAAAGAAACACTCAACTAAATGTAAACAAATGCTGATAATAAAAGAATAATAATATCGATCATAATAATAATAAAGAAAAAACAAGTATCAAACACAAAACATTAAATGCAAAATACTAAATACACCATGTTCAATACAAGTTCTTGGTGATAATAAACTCAATGTTCTAATAAAGTGATGGACATAGTAACAAAAATAGTACTTATAGTTCTTATATAATATTAGATCACATTATTTAATTCCACAGTTTCATTAAGTCCATTGGGGCAGAGAGTATTTAGAGAATGAATCCAAAATATCTCCTGTCTACATAATTGTTTGAATCTATCTCTACCCCGCATAGTAGATCTAATATGTTTGATTCCCATAACTGATAAATATTTTGGATCTGAGCTGTGTCTATCCATAAAATGGCGTGATACACCATGTGACCCTGATTTATTAATTATGTTCCGGTGATGCTCTAGAAACCTCATTTTCAGAGATCTAGTGGTCCTTTCCACATATAGTAGTTGATATTTACAAATAAGAACATAAATCACATAATTGGTGTAGCAGTTTATAAAGCCTTTTATTGAGTATTTTGTGTCATTATATACTAAATATTTCTGTTTATTTGCTATATAATTGCATGTCAAGCATCTGGAGCTACTACATTTGAAGCAACTGTTAGGCCTAGTTACAAGCCACACAGTCAGTGTTATTAGTTTTTAACCTTGGCTCTTACAAGAGGCTAGGTGCCACTATATTTTTAACATTAGTTCCCTTTTTAAAAGTAATTGTAGGTTTACAGGGAAGAATAGGTTTTAAGGAGGTGTCCTGTTGTAATATAATATTAGGGATGTGCACCGGCCACTTTTGGTGTCTCGTGTTTTGGATTCGGATTTGCTTGAGGTTTTGGGTTCGGATTTGTTTCGCAAAACACCTGACGAAAGGTTTTGGTTCGGATTTAAGGTTTTGGATTCGGATTTATTTTGAAAAAAACATAAAAAGTGCTAAAAAACAGTTTTGTTTTTTTTTCACTCCTACGCTATTATTAACCTCAATAACATTCAATAACAATCATTTCCACTAATTTCCAGTCTATTCTGAACACCTCACAATATTGTTTTTAGGCCAAAAGGTTGCACCGAGGTAGCTTGAGCACATAATGCCAAAAAAAGAGGTACAAGATGGAATTGTTCTGGGCCCTCCCTCCCACCCCTCGCGAGATTCGACGCGAGACTTGGACGACAGAGCCTCGTTTTCATTTTTTTGTCCGCCGGAAATATCCGAACAGTGCTCGGATCCCATTCGCATCATTTTGAACGAACAATAGTTCAAGGCATAATTCCAGTTATTCATCACATCAGAATCATCTTGGAATGATGACGCTTTCAATACCCTGAGAGCTCTGTGAATTATTCTCTTCTAAACATATTTTCGTAAGTTAACCCCATAGCACCAATGCCTCATCTCCGCTTTTAGAAGGTTCTGCATTTTGGAGAGTTTCTTAAATCCGCATTATGTGGAGGAGCATCCACGGGAAATGGAACTTGTTTTTGTGATAGCTAGAACTGTCTCCTAGAGAGGCAATCTGCATAACTCATGAAAGACATACTTGCAGTCAAGATAACCACAAGAAAATACAACATAAAAGAAATGCTCTAAATCTTTGGCATTTACACCTGATATGTGCCTCTAAAGTGTCAAATATAAATCATGAAATATTAATTAATATTTATCCTCTCCTGATCTCTCGACATCTGTGTTGACCCGTGTAACTGACTGTCTTTCTGCCATTTCATCTTGGAAGTCCTCTCACCAGCTCAAACTCAATCTTTCTAAAACATAATTAATAATAATCTCACCCACCAACAGAAGCATACATAAAATTTCTATTTATGTTAACAACATGACCTTAAACCCCACCTTTCAAGCTCGCTCTCTAGATGTGATCCTTGACTCACAACTATCCTTTGTTCCCCACATCGACTCTACATCTAAATCATGTTACATAGCTCTAAAAAGCATTTCCTGAATACGCACGTCTTACACAAGACACTGCAAAAACCTTAATTCATGCAATTCCCTCCTTACTGGTCTTTCCCTAAACAGACTTGCACCCCTAAGATCTATTTTGCACGCAACGGCCAGATTGATTTTCCTTGCAAATCGCTATTTCTTTGCAGAATCACTCTGTCTGTCTGTACACTGGTTGCCCGTTTTTTACCGAATCCAATATAAAATACTTTTACTAACCTACAAGGCATCTCTCATCCACCCTCATTACATTCTCCCAATCCTGTTTACAGGACTTCTTCCGAGCTGCACCCACTCTACAGAATTCCCTCCCTCGCACAATAAGACTATCTTCTAGTCTACAAACCTTCAAGCGTTTTCTGAAAACTCACCTCTTAGAGCAAGCTTATAATGTTCCTCAACCACTTTCTTAACCTCAATAGATTACCATCTGTTGCACAGTTCTCACAAGACAATAACCTTCTTACAAACACTGTTTGTGTGACTGGATCATATAGCATACTAATCCCTTTTGTTTTTGTTTTATTTTGTTTTTTTGGCGGGGTTTGCCTTTGCAATCTGGTTTGACCGAAATGCAATATGTAGACTTAACCTCATGTATCCAACTCCCATTATACTATAGATTGTAAGCTTGGGAGCAGGGCCTTCTCACCTCTTTGTCTGTTTTACCCAGTTTGTTTATTACTGTGTTTGTTCCCAATTGTAAAACAATATTGAATTTGCTGGCAGTATATAAGTAAATGATGATGGTTATGATGATAGAATACTATGTACAAACAGTAAATAAACTGTAGGCAGGTTTACCACATTATATGTGTTTTACTCCACTAGCTTAAGGAGTTACAGTCACCTGGATGTCCTGACTTGCAGAATGTCCTGCTACAGATGTACCAGCAGGTTGCTCAGACCAGCAGAAGCCTAGACTTCAATGCTGTAGTTCTTCCCAGGATCAAATTGAAAAAGACACAACCTTCCCTGTGCCTCAATCCAAGGGCGGGCTGTGCCAGGGGGCAGGGGGGCATCGCCCCCCCTGGGCTGCTCAGAATTAGCAATGTTAGGGAAAAAAGGTCATGGCAGTGTGGAGGTATCATTGGTTGCTCAGGCCGGAGCAGCAATAGATGCAATGGCTGGTAACCGTACTGAGGAATCTACACTGCCATCGGGTGAGGGTATAGACTGGTCTGATTATCCAGAACTATTGCATTTGCTAAACTTTGCACATGACCATAGAAATTATGTGACTTTACAACATGTCTTTAAATTGACTAATAATGTTGGTGATATTTCGAAAGCCATTCGGTTTCTAAACACTTTATTAGCAAACACAACTCAGATCCCAGCCATATTACATTTAAGGCAATTGAACATATCCCATTGAGTCCAAGAAGTGGGACTTTCAAATAAAATTGTCCCAAAGAGAAATGTTTTGGATTTTTCAACTGGACACTCTGACTCCACATGGTTTCAATGAGGGATACGAGATTGCCCTTTTTCTCTGATACTTTTTATTGGCCATATTATATATACCATTTAATTAGATAGCCTTTTATATTTATATTGATTCCCTTTGACCTACATTTTATGATTCCATATTATATGAAGCACCATATGTTTTTTTTATACTAGGTTGTAAGATGTGATAAGATGTTAAAATGTAAGGTATTATCAGTGGGTCTTATCCTCGTTTATAATCAGGTCCAAAAGATTGTTTTTATTATTTATTTCTTAACAGGAATACTGTTTATGCTTTTTAGGAATACTGTTGTGGTTTTAAATGTATCATATCATTACTATCCTTGCATATATTTGATATATGTTTATATACAGATAAATATCTATTTTACCTATTATATTTATTATGAATTTTAAGCTGTATTAATGTAATGGTGAATTGGTTGGCTTACATAAGTCTTTAACTAATCGTGTTAATTGCACATACAATTGAATGCTATATATAGTATGGTAGCCCTTTTTAAAGATGGCCATCTGAGTCTAACTAAATATACTGTTATTCAATATGTGCCCTAAATGAAGATGGGCACCAATATAGGACTAAGTATAAGACATACATTGTGCCAAAATATATAACATGCTCTAAAATTCCCTGCACCTGTCTACCCACAGTTTAATGGATATATACTTAATAAAAGTGGAGCTATCAGTAATGATATGCGGTAAGTGTGTGCCGCGTATGCGCATTAGACGGTGCGCAGTGTTTATGCGCAAAATGGCGGCCATCATTGTTATAGAAGGTCTTAATATGTGACATGTTATTTACACTCCTGATGAAGTCTACATAAGACGAAACGCGTTGAGGACATTCTATTAGGACTTACATCTCTACTGTGACTTCTATACCAGTTCAAGTGCACGTGTGTTTCTGAACCACCGAAGTAGCAACTATTCACAGAAAACTACTGGAGTCCAGCATAAAAACAGATAAGCTTTTTGTTCTTTTTTGAAATGTGATTGTGCATTGTATATGTTTAATAAACAGTTGTTTTATAAAATACTACACCATATGGGAGTATTCCCTTTCTCCTTTGTTCCTGAATGCGCGCTGGAGAGAACTGGACTAACAAGTGCTGAGTTTGCAAAGGATTCGATACAGAAGCTGATTTATTATTTCACTCTGGTATGCTGAAACACAGTGTTTTTTCATAGAATATCCACTGATGTTTTGATTATATTACACAATACTTTTGTTTTTTTTTCTTCTGTTTCTATGTCCACATATGGTTGGAGTTTATAGATGAGGCGTGGAATTGACACGTCCAACATATTGTGATTGATTAGTTTCATTACTTCCTGCATCCGGTAAGCGTATATATTGCACCCACGGGTTTATTGGGACCACTTCCCGTAAGATATTACTATTAAGCGCCCCTTTTCCCTCTCCTTGTAGTTCCTAGATTTTTACATATTCGGGGTACCATCCGAAACACTAAAGGAAGGATGCCAGCTCGTATGGATGAAGTGGTTATGGTGTATGTTGTTTATGTACTATTGACAAGGGACTAACTATTTCAAATTGAGCGCTATTATTTTTTAAAGACCATATATACATATATATATATATATATATATATATATATATATCAGAGGACTGGATTGTTTAAACTTAACTATGAAAGTTCACCATGATCGCTGATCGCTTGCAATTCTCTACAGCAGATTGCCATGGAGGTAAGTTCATATCTGACATATCAGGCACTGAAAGTTTGAAAACTCTACATGCACTGTGTGTGTTGGTTGATTTATACAAGGGGGAAAATTAATGCTGTCAAATTATCTCAAATTACTGCATCTTCAGAAGTTTGACTTATATCAGATCCCATTAGGGCACTGTCTTAAATGTGTTTGAGCCTGTAGCTGCAGGCAAGTATGGTAGTAATACTTCTTTTCTAACACAGCTGCAGTAGAATGTCAAGTTAACAATGAACATTGTATTTTAATTTCATGGATCGTATCTGAAAATTTAAAATATGGGGTATAGAGGTTCTTTGACCATACTGTGCTAAGGTAAACTACAGTACAATGTGTCAGATATATGTTACATTCAAGGTACATAGCATTCTTTTGATAATGGAGAAAGATGGCAAAAGAACATTTACTGCTACCACTATTCTCTATAGCTAAACTAGGACATGTTCTAAAATTATGTGCTATTCTTGACACATTATTCTGTTTCTGCAAATTCTTTGACATAGAGGAGCTTTGAAAATATATTTATTTCAAAGTAGGCCATAAAAAAAAACATTTTGAAAATGAAATATTTTTGAATCATCTAAACCAGTATGTTGAATACAGGTATGAAATTTATTATTCAGAATTCTTTGAAACTCAGGGCAGCAACAATTATTTGCCTTAGTCATGATGGTGTTTTGAACTTTCTGGGTACTCCAATAGCTTTATATTAGCTTTTATATGAATAATCCACATCTGCATTAAATTATGGGGTGATTTTCATAGTGTTCTGGGTTGACAACCAAAGTTGCCAGTTTACAAAATTGCAAAAGTTAGGACCCTTGACTTTGGGTTGTGAGCTATGTTGTGGTAAAAATATGACCCTCTTATTTACTGTATATTTGCATTCTTCTAGTTACAATTAGATTTGTACTAAAAAGAACAAGTGCTGATAACAACTGTTCCTTTCATAGACAAAAATAAACTTAATGCGACTATTACTAATTGGATTGCTGACTAAAACACATTAAGGTCAACCAAAAGTTATCATTTAAAGACATGCTTAATGATTTTATTCTGAATTGTACATGTAACAAACTTGCAACAATGATGTGAACCATTTATGCTGCTAACGTTTGGTGTTGGCTAGACCTGAAGCAAAGTGCACCCTTAGGTATGTAGTCGGAATGTCAACAATGAACATGTCGACATTCAGAATGTTGAGACCATAAGGTCAACAGTCAGAATGTTGACATTTTCATTAGGTTGACAGGATTAAAATGTTGACATTTTGAATGTCTGTAGTCGGTAATGTCAACCGTTACAATGTCAACATAAAGCATTACATTTAAATCGACAATACCGCTGCTGACAATACCACCGGTAATACAGAAAAAACAATACAGACAAGACAAAACAATGGAATTAAGTGTAAAAAAATGCATCCCCCCCAAAAAAAGCTTAACCAACCCTAACGCTGCTAGCCTGGTACTAGTAAAACCTTTGGGGGTCCCCCCAAATTTTACTATTACCAGTGCTAGGCTTTACCAGTCTGGACTGGTGGAATAATAGCAGGGAAACCCCGAAGAATGTGGTCCCCCTGCCATAATGCCAAACCACTGGTCAGCACAGGTCTAGATTCCCTAGGGTGATCAGGTCAGCAAAGAAAATGCAGACCCCCTCACCCATTAAGTGTTACAGCCCCGTATTGAAAGCACTAGGGCTCTTTCCACACCCATTGGCAGTGGGTGAGGAGTAAAAAGAAAGATTTAATAATAAAAAAAAAAACACATTTTATTTTTACTGGTGTACTATTGGTCCCAGCATGTTCAGACTGCCATTAAGTTTCTGGGCATGATGACACTTGTAGGACTACAAGCACCAGACAACTCATGGCTGGCATTGCATGCTCTTACTCTCACCACAAGTGACAGCATGCCCTGGCACCCAAGACCTGTAGTGCACCAATGAGAAATGTAACTAAAAAACACACACACCATTTTAAACAATACTTTAATTGAAATAAAAACACCCCAAAGCATCCCTCATTCAACCTATTTATTTCTCACCTACATCTAAGATTTTCATCTGTAATAGATCCGAAGGTCCTTGCTTGGCAAAATAAAAACCTAAATACACTCATGGAGGGGAATTCAATTCCCCCCGAAGTACCGGCGGGTTAAAACTATTACCATTATCAACCCGGCTTTCTGCTCGCAGCTCAGGGAGCTGCGAGAAAAAACCAACGTTGGAACTACCATAATAATGGTAATTACGCGCACTATTACCATAATCACGGTAATAATGCGCAGGTCGCGTTACTTTTAACAGTAACGCGGCCAATTGAATACCCCCTATGGTCTTCATCTGTAATATATCCATCATTTTCATCTGCAAAACATCCATGGATTCTTTGCAAAACCAAATCTCTGCTTGACACAGCAAAACTAGCTCCAAAAGAGCTCCACTGCAAAGTGAGCTCTTAGCTGCACTGGTCCTATTAATAACATGGGGATTTCCCATGGCCTGAACTCAAGCACCGAGTTCAAGCCTTGTGAAATTTGAAACTTGGAATCTCCACTATACCCTTGGAAAAACCCTTGGCCCCATAATTTATTGATGAAAGTCTTGTTGCTGAATATTGTTTTCAGTGTAAACTTTTACCCATTAAGTAGGTATTTTACATAAGGAGCCAATTTAATTTCTTGAAATTTTTAAGGCCTTTATCCCACTACACATTGGCCTAAAAGTACTTCAGAATTATATCTCTATCATGAAATGGCAATCCAGACTCCTGTGGATCCTTGTGTATCACTTCTTGCCTGGAAAAAGATGTTCCCAATTCTCCTCTGCTTGTGACATCTACTTAAATTAATATTACCTCTTATTATTTTCAGCACAATTATGTATTTCCTAAAAACAGTGCTGAGGCTTTACCACCACATCATCTTTGTAACTTATAAATTAAAGAAAACCTGGACAGAGGTTTTATCAGAAATCCAAAATAAGTGCTCTACAAACTAGGAGCCATGAAATTCAAGATGCTTTTAATTCATAGTGTTAAGAAATTACAGGAGTAATGAGGATGTGTTGATAATGACAAACAATGTGAAATTTATTGAAGAAATCAACGGCAGGCAGGAAAAGCATAGACACTGAGGTAGTGCAGAAATGAGTAATTGCCACAATGAAATGCAGGAGTCTTTGGTTGCATCACTGAAATAGACAATATATCCTGAACTAATAATGGAGCAGATTAGATAGTCTTTAGTCAAGAAAAAAATAAAACACAATGTCTCTTGAAGCAATGCTGATTTAAATTCACTTCAATCACCGTGAAAGCCCTCTAAAGAGCAAAGGATAGTTACCGCAGTCAATACTTGGGGATTCTGAGTTGAACTAAATGTGAGTAGATACAGACCAGTAGACAGAAGTCATAAGACAAACAGAAACAGACATGAATGATGCAATCCAATATCATTAGTCCAATGTGAACAGAACCCTGTAGATTTATATTATGCAATCCAGACATTAGAATACAACTAAAGCAGAACCAGGAAACTGTGCAAAGTCAGGAACAATCTTGAACAAGATCAACTGGTTCCAAGAAGCATGCCTGTCAAATGCTATACAACTCTATCACTGGAAAGGCAGGCTGGGGTCTTAAAATAGTGCAAATCACCAATCAGCTATTCAGGCACGGCACCCCCGTACTGCAGCTCAGACTTGATAGAAGGCACGATGTCTGAACCAACAACACATAGTTTGATAAGTTCAGTTCATGGAAAAAGAATTGTACTAGCATTTTCATTCCTATGCTTTATTCCATGGATATGTTTTCTGAAAACTGAACTTGATTCTTTTTGAAATTTCAATACAATGCAACTGGTGTTAGTTTCTGTGCTACTTCTTTGTGCAATCTCTTATTCAGGAGTCAATAAGATGAATTAACAGTAAAGAACAGGGAGTAAGTAAAATGTAAATAATAATATAATTATAATATTAATAAAAATTGTAAAATAAACATTAGTTGGCAATTTAAATGTAATATTTGTATAGTGGCTTATGGCTTATGTTTATTTTGTCAACATTATTTCCTGGTGGGATCAATGTACACATACAAAACTTGTAACAAAAATAAAGGTGCAGGTGTAGTGTTGACTGTGGAATGAATGTAGTATGCAAGACTATGCTACAAGTAACAAACCTCAACAACTTTATGAAAAACACAAAATCCTGCCATTAATGCTAGAATACAAATATTAAGCCCAAAGACACAATTAAGATATGTTAATATAATTTATGGTAAGTTGTGAAGATACCAGGTTTATCTGGGCCATATATACCCACTTTGCTCTGACTGGCCACCCAGGGGTGCTTTACTATACCAGGGAAGTATACCAAGTACCTTTTAGCGGTTCGCCAATCACTCAGGAAAAGCAGTTATAAAGTATCATGGTAATTGTATCATTTTGCGATACATGAGAATAACAAAAGACTTGCCAGGCAGATTTAACACACAACCATGCAATCTTTTCTCATAATTTCTTGACCCCCTGCCGCTTGGCCCAATTTTCTTCCTTTCTCTATTTGTGTGATAGGAATCTGATACAAATTCCCACACCAAGCTAACAGACTCATGGGGGTAAATTTATCAAGCTGAGAGTTTTTCAGCAGTTTTGAAAAGTGGAGATGTTGCCTATAGCAACCAGTCAGATTCTAGCTTTCATTTTGTAGAATGTACTAAATAAATGATAGCTATAATCTGATTGGTTTTTCAAACCAGCCAAAAAACTCTCAGCTAGATACATTTACCCCATGGAGTTATGATTTGTGGAAGCATGAGTGAGCACTAAATCAGCAGAAGCTGACCCTCCAACAAAGCAACCTCTCTCTGCACTCTGTTTTTTTCTCCCCTCTGAAACAACTGCCCCAACACTGGATCCTCTTTTAAACACAGTTTGATTTCCCATGCTCCTGGGTCTAGCCCATGGGGCGTGCTTAAATAAACCACCCTTCAGTGATTTGGCAGCTGTTATAAGGAGCCGTTACAGGGCCAATACACCTCTTGACTCCAAGGAGACTAGTTGACCAAAACCTGAGAGAATAGGGACATAACCAGGTTAATTAAGGTGCTAGGCCAAGATATTTAAGCAACACTTTTAGTATTAACCCCTTTCAAGCTTTTTAAGCTAGAACTAGCTTCCTTTTTTTTTAAGTCAAATTTTTTTTATTTGTTTTCTGAGAAACAATAATAGTCACATATTATCACCCACACAGGGGTCTTATACAGGTATCATTAAGTTTAGTAGTATACATATAAGAACTAGGGGCCTGATTCATTAAAGATCTCAAATGAAGAGGATACTCATTTCAGTCTCCTGGACAAAACCATGTTACAATGGAAGGGGTGCAAATAAGTGTTCTGTTTTACACATAAGTTAAATACTGACTGTTTTTTCATGTAACACAGAAATATTTGATAGCTTATTTGTACACTGAAATTTAAAGTTGATATTTGTGTGTTACATGAAAAAACAGTCAGTATTTAACTTATGTGTAAAACAGAACACTTATTTGCACCCCTTCCATTGTAACATGGTTTTGTCCAGGAGACTGAATTGAGAATCCTCTTCATTTAAGAACCTTAATGAATCAGGCCCTAGTTTACAAATTATCACCACCTATACAGAAAGGAGGGGGGAGATGCAGCTACAGCTCACTCACCTGAGTCCTAGAACCAGATCACCCCTGATCCTTATCCATAAACAAACTGGCCGCCTTTAAGAAAAACATATACACACTTAAACGTTGTAGCAATGCTGTGGTATTACCATACAAAATTACAAAACACACCACATACATGATAAACATTGGGTAAAGTTTCTCCTAAGTAATGTAATACTGCACTTGTGCTCTGAGTATCTGGGGAACACTAAAAGGGCTATAAAAGATAATGTTGTTATAGTCAAATTTTTGTGAGAAACAAGGTGGAGGCTGTTTAAGGGGACATCAACCCTCTGTTTCGTAACATAAGTGGTTTATCTAACTATACAACTTACAAACAGAAATCTAATTGATTCTTGGATAATAAACCTACAAACGTATATCTTTCTTTGAATACATATTGAATGTTTGTATTGGAGAAACAATGAATTTAGAAGGCAAGGAAAACTGCATTCGAGCACTGAACTACAAGCCCCAGAATGCTTAGTTACACAATCAGTCTGACATCATATAAGATGACTGAGCATTATGGGAGATGTATATTACTTTAGCAATAGTTAAAGAGCAGTGTCTTTACTTTCTAGTTTGATCCAGTTTAACACATGTATATGTTTTATATATTAATCAATAACCTTAATGTGTTTAAACAGCATGTGGTATAACCAAAGTACTCCTCCTCAAACAAATTTAGTTTAATACTCTATTTCTAATTTCAGCCTAGTGATGGCTTATTATTTCCTAGATAACTGATGTTGACACATAGGGTTATTAAGAAGTCTGGCGTGTATAGACTTTTAAAGTTTTAGCCTAGACTTTATAGCTAACCTTCTGTTATTATAAATCATTTTAATTATACCTACAAATATATTCAGAAGGAAAGTTTCTGCTCTGTTGCAATTTTACAATCTTCACTGCAGTTTAAAGGCCAATACTCAATCTAACATTTAAGATGAATACTGCACCCTGCATCTTCCCGTTACAAAAAGGTGGGGTATATAGTCATAGATAGTTCCGTTTGATTGATCACTGGATGTATTCCATTTAGCGTTTTGTGACATACTTTTCCCTGTACTTCACAATTTCAGTAGCATGAAACTGCTTGTCTTTTGGTGTGCATGGTAAAAATGTGAGCTTGTTCATAAGATGTATTAAAGTTATTTCATTGTTTTCCAATAAGCATTGTCTATGCGATTTGTGTGGTACCAAAGCACATGCAATTTATTTAGCAAAAGCAAAAGTATATCAGTTCAATAAATAAGTACAGTACAGCCGATACATATGCTGTGCATGCTGCGCAATGCTGGGTCCAGCATACAGTCATCAATTCTGAAGTCTGTGGTCAATGTGACTGACTGCTGGTCCCAGAACACCTGTTATATACACTCAGTGATACAGTGAAAACAATACAGATGATTTGGCATGTTTCCATAGGTTCAGGCTTCAGGAGGGTCCAGTGTAATGCAGTCCATAGGTCAGTTCAAATGACACCCTCCAAGGGAAGGTCAACTTTCCAAGGGTGGGGGTCAGCTCTCCAGAGGATGAATACTAATTTTCCCGCCAAGGACTAATTTAAAGTGGTCTATTAGCACTACACAGACAATCTCATCCTAACCATTTATTCCCTATCATCCATAACTAGCATACAGAATGCGCTATCCTTTCAGTGAATGAACTGGACGTCTGCGAATAAAGAGGGGATTAGAATGATACCAAACATGACATGCTTCCTGTGACTTGAACTTTAAATATCATTAAAGTGCATATAACATTACATATTTAACTATAAACTAAATAACATTTGTTCATAAATGACTGTGGATTGCAACTATTATAAATATGAACTATATACAAGTGAATGTGTAAGTGCGAGTGTATGCGTGCGTTATTTATCATGCGATTGCTCCATGACACATGACGTACTGATCGCAATCGCACGGTAAAACAATATTAACCAATATACTTTCTTTCATCCAATTATTCGACTTTGACAGATGCAATATTCAATAGCTTTCAAGTACCCTTCACTTACACATGAATCAGCTCAGTGCAGCAGAACATGGTTGGGTAATATTTCCACTTTTTTATGTCACATAAACCACTGTTTAAAGAGTGATTTTAAAACCTAAATGTACATTCATATGTATATTTGCATTTGTTGGCATTTGTTTTCAGTAGCAATTTTGCCTTATCCGTACCAATGCTGATTGACACAATCAATCCTTGTTTCTGTGTTGTTTAAATATTGAAATGTTATTACACTCAAGTCTTAAAGCAAATATATATATATATATATATATATATATATATATATATATATCTCAATCATCATCATCATATACTTATGTAGCAAAAACATATTCCGTAGCGCTTTATAATTGGGGACAAACATAGTAAACTAATAAACAAACTGGGTAAAACAGACAAAGGGGAAAAGGTATATATATTGTAACAAAGGGAGGTATTTATCTGACAAGATACAAGCAGAGTAAGACATTGGCGCAGTTATGCACCTAGATTCAGGTTAAACCAAGTAAAGACTTATGTGTAGTTTAAAGTTGGTTAACTTACAGGATTTGAAAGCTGCTTCCTCTCTGCAAACAGACAGGGTGTGTCTGTTAGTTCAAACAGAGCCAGTGATGGGCGTTTTCTCTTAAAGAGAAGGTGGGTGTGTCACCTGTCCATCAAGCTAAGGCTGGGGGAGGAGTATCATGTATAAAAGCTTGTTTGTGTCATTTGTTCACTGAGACCAATGCCGGGGAAGCTGGCTGGTCTTGAGAGAGAGCTGGTCTATGTATAGCTAGCGTTTAGGGTCTCCATAATTGCTGTGAAAGTATACAGTGTCAAAACATTTTCCATCCTGACAATAAAGCTACATAAAAAGGAAGAAGTTGTTCGCGTGTGCTTCAGCAGTAGCGTGCTCTTACCACAATTGGTGTCAGGAGTGGAATGCTCCGGGAAGCAAGTTTCCGCTACCCAACCCGCACAGACATCAACATGGAGGTTGTACTGAAAACCCTCATGAATGTGGCCCCTGCGCAGCAACAGCAGCAAGCTCAGATGCTACGAGTCGCGAAGGCACAGGTGGAAAACACAAGGCTCTTAAGAGAAGAGTTAAGCCAGGTGAGGCATGACAGAAATGAACCACCTGGTCCGGTTCTGCAGAAAATGTCACTAGCTGATGACGTAGAAGCATATCTGGTGTCTTTTGAGAGACTTGAAAAAAGGGCAAAATGGCCTCCTAAAGATTGGGCTGAGAGACTGGCGCCATATCTGACTGGTGAAGCTCAGCAAGCTTATATGGATCTAGATGAGGAACGGGCCTCTAAATATTTGTGCCTAAAGTCTGAGATATTGGCTCGCATTGGAGTTTGCGGGCCAGGCCGAGCCCAGCGCTATTACCAATGGCACTATGATAAAGAAAAACCGGTCAGAGCGCAAGTGGCTGAGCTTTCTAAAATTTTAAAGAAATGGCTGCAGCCTGAGGAGAATTTGCCTTCTTGGATTATTGAAGTTCTGGCGATAGATCACTGCATCCGGGGGCTGAACCGTGATTTGCCAAGGTGGGTTCTGCAATCAGACCCACAAACTTATGAAGAGCTTGCCACCGTGGTAGAAAGGTTTTGTGCACTACAGCAAATGACTAAAGAACCTGAATTTGTGCCAAAGCCGCTGCCACGCCAAAAGCCAGGTTTGACAATCCTTGCTACAGGGCCCAATGGCAAAACTGCTACGGACAGAGTGCCAGGTGCATAGCTGTCTAATCTGAAGTGTTTTGAATGTGGTGAGCCAGGCCACTTTAAGGCAGAGTGTCCTAAACTACAGGAACCCATGGACTGTTCCGTGGCACATATTGGGCCTGCATTTCCAAGCTGTTTTACCATGAGTCCCACATCAGGAAGTCCTTGTTTGTTCCAGGTGACTGTGCTAATCAACCAAAACCTTGTTCTGGCCTTGGTTGACTCGGGGAGTGAACTCTCATTGGTTTCCAGCTCTGCCTTACCCGAAACCATAACTTCTCGGTTGCCCAAGGTGAAGGTTCTTTGCGTACATGGCACGACAGAGGAGTATGAAAGAATAATACTACCAGTCACATTCAAAGACAAAACTGTTATGGTGGTAGCTGCCATAGCACCTAAACTCCCATATCCACTCATTTTGGGGCTAGACTTCCCACTGTTTAATGATGTCCTCTGTGAGCGGATCCGGCCAGACATGCCGGCAACTGATGCAATGGTCGGAAGCCCGGTCTTAAAGGAACCGCCTAAGAATCCACAACATCTGGACATCGATCTTTGGGAACTGCCAAACCGGAATGCCATCCTGGGAGTCACAGCAGGAGTTCCACAAAATCATCCACCTGCGGGGAAACATGGACAGTCCAAACTAGCATTGGTCGGTGATGTCGCAGATGAGCCCACCCTGCCTGTCAGTGAGGATACGGACTGGTCCGCAATACCAATTTTGTTTCCTCTGCAGGACTTTGCTCGAGACCAACTTAATGATGCCACTTTGGAACATGCCTTTAAAAGTGTGACTGAGGTAAATGGGGTAGCGAAAGCCACCCAGCGTGCAGAAGGTATACCATATTTTATTGTTAAAAATAATTTCCTGTATAGAGTTGCTAATGTACAGGGGGAAAAAGTAGAACACTTAATGGTTCCTCAGTTCCATGTACTCCTAGTGTTAAAAGCAGCAGTTATGCACCTAGATTCAGGTTAAACCAAGTAAAGACTTATGTGTAGTTTAAAGTTGGTTAACTTACATGATTTGAAAGCTGCTTCCTCTCAGCAAACAGACAGGGTGTGTCTGTTAGTTCAAACAGAGCCAGTGATGGGCGTTTTCTCGTAAAGAAAAGTTGGGTGTGTCACCTGTCCATCAAGCTAAGGCTGGGGGAGGAGTATCATGTATAAAAGATTGTTTGTGTCATTTGTTCACTGAGACCAACGCTAGGGAAGCTGGCTGGTCTTGAGAGAGAGCTGATCTATGTATAGCTAGCATTTAGGGTCTCCATAATTGCTGTGAAAGTATTCAGTGTCAAAACATTACCATCCTGACAAGAAAGCTACATAAAAGGGAAGAAGTTGTTCGCGTGTGCTTCAGCAGTAGCGGGCTCTTGCCACAACATATATATATATATATATATATATATATATATATATATAATATATATATATATATATATATATATGTAGATAACAAGTTGTAAACACTGGCACTCAATGCAGTATTGTATATATAAAGTAGTAGAATTCAATCCCACCTCTTCCACGTGAGGAGGCAGCCTTCCTTCAAAACTCTGGCTGGTAAGGCCAATAATGAATCTAATAGGTAAAACAGAGGTAAGGCGCAATGGCGATATTAGCAGGTTATACTGAACAAGGTGGGTACAAAGTAAATGGGCATATGGATATATTTCAAGTCTCTGGGTTGATATCCAACAGTATATGTAAATAGTCCAGTCTCAAATCCAAATGCTAGACAGAGTGACCAACCATATCAGACACTGATGTGCATAGATTCAACTCTAATACCAAAATTAAAGATTCAAATTCTGCTTATAAAAAGCTTGCTGGACCAGAGTAACACAGCTTACAGACTCTCCAATCATATCTCAGCAAAAAGACAGGTAGAAAACGGAGGTATGTAGAGTAGTACAGTTCACCAGATTAATATTATAATACAGATCAATAGATGGGAGCAGACCAGAAAGTAATATAAAAACAGCTTATCTGTATCAGGGTCTCCAGGAGGAAATCTCGGCTCAGCCTAGTGTATCAGGAACAGGCAGATAAACAGCAAATGCAGTATGCGATATTTCTTAAACACGGGCAGCCATCCCAATGCAATCACCCTATCAAACTCCAATCAGCCAAAATAGTATAGATAGAGGAGCCATATAGTGTAGTAATTTATGTAAAAAGAGTTTATTCAGCAAATCATAAAAAATGCAAACTCACATTGTGCAAAGTAAATAAAAGCTTATCTATAATAGTTGGCACTAGGTCTACTTGTACCAGTGTGAATCCCTGGAGAGTTCAAAAAGGTACTACCGATGATCTCCACACAGAGGTATCAGGGTATATACACAAGTAATGGGGCCTCAACGCGTTTCGTCTTGGTAGCCTTCATCAGGAAGAAAAACGGGTAGCCTATGTTTAGGGCTTGTTTAAATAGTTTGTATGGCGGCCATTTTACGCGTAACCGTGCATGCGCAGTGCGCGGACCACTCGCGATCGCGCGAGTGCTACAGAAATGAAAAGAGTGATATTCTCTGAAGGCATACAGGTCTGTGTCCCTAAACATTAGTGGGTCATGTCCAGTGCCTAATTATTGTTTGTAAGCCTCTAGAAAGTGTTAGTAAAAATGAGTGCAGTGGGCATCTTGAATAAGGGCACCCAGCATAGAATATTAGTATATGAGGCCTATAGTGGCCATCTTGGACAAGGGAGCTACAATGTATATTGAAAAATACAGTATAAGATAATAGTGCAATAAATAGCAAATAAATACATGGCAGATTAGGCATAAAATAAACAAACAAATATACATGTAAAAGCTATATAAAAGCAAAAGGATCAATACATAAATCTGCAATCAAGAGCACATATGTTAAACTGTGAGTACATATTTTGGTGCCATCTTATGCACCCATACACAATATGATGCACATAAACAAGTATGCGGCCATTCTAAACAAAAGTAATAGTTGCCATAAACCATAAACAGCCCACAGTTAATTGCTAAAATATATAATAAAAGAAGTCTAAAATGTAAATGGAACAGATTACTATAAAAAGGGTGCAATTTCGTAGCCATCATTGAGACCGGAAGGGGTAAGGGTGTTCAACTGGAAAATCCAGAACATCTCCTTTTTAGAGAGCTTGGACTGGAGATCTCCGCCTCTATGTCCTAAGCATACATTCTCTATTCCCTTTAACGTAAGGTGATTTGGATCAGAGTTGTGTCTTTTATTAAAATGTCTGGAGACAGAATGAGATTCGATTTTGTTTTTGATGTTACGGACATGTTCTTGGATTCTTTGTTTTAATGGTCTTTTCGTTTTGCCTATGTATTTAAGACCACAAGAACATTCTAATAGATATATAACGGAAGATGTTTTTGCAGTTCATAAATTCTTTAATATTGAACTTCTGGCCATTATCATGGTTGTAGAATGCTTTCTTGTCTGGACTTGCAAACTTGCAAATATTGCAATGACTGTACTTGTTGAAACCCTTAACCGCTAAAATTGTGTTGGAAGTGTTGGTGTGAATGATAGGTATCATGCTATGGGCAAGAGCATCTTTCAAATTCCTATTTTTGCGGAAGATAATATCAGGTCTTATAGGAAGGATAGTGGCTAAAATGGGGTCCATACATAGAATCTCCCAATGTTTGGAGATAGTGGACCTTATTCTATATTCGCAGGAATTGTAATTGGTGATAAAGGGGATGCGTTTCTTTTTGTTATCCCTGATTTTGTATTGTAATAAGTCAGTTCTATTAACCCCTTCAATTTTCGTTAGGGCTTCTGAAATGAGTTTATCTGGATAGCCTCTTTTCTGGAAGCGTTGTGCTTACATATGTAGTTTTTCCCTACATTGAGAGTCATTGCTGTAGTTTCTTTTTATCCTATAGAATTGGGAGTATGGGATGTTTGATTTTCATTTTTTTACATGACCGCTTTTATAATGAAGATAGCTCTTGGTATCAATCGTTTTAACAAAATTCTTCATTTCAACCCTATTATTGGTTCCTGTGAGTACTAAGTCTAGATATTCAATGCTGATGGTGTTCCGATTAGCTGTGAATTTGAGATTATAGGTATTAGTACCAATATATGTAAGGAATGAGTTAATGGATTCATCGTCACCCTCCCAAACCATAAGGATGTCATCTATATATCTCTTATAGATCTTAATGCATTGGGAAAAAGGATTGGGCTTATATATATATTCATGTTCCCAGCTTCCCATAAGTAGGTTGGTGAAGCTTGGCACAAAAATAGTGCCCATAGCTGTGCCGCATACCTGGAGATAAAAGGTTTCTAGAAATGTAAAATAATTGTGAGTGAGAATGAAATTCATTAGTTTACACAAAAAGTCTTTATGTTCTAAAGAAAGGTCTGGGTCCGGATCTAGAAATTCTCTACAAGCATTAATACCTTTTTCGTGCTCTATTGCTGTATACAATGATTGGACGTCAATGGTGAGCCAAGTATAGTTAGGACTCCAACAAAAATCCTCAAAGATTTTCAGAACACTACTAGTGTCCTTAAGGTAAGATTCGAGCTTGGTGACGTTTTTGCTAAGATGAATATTGACATACTCGGAAATGTGGGATGTAAGGGAATCTATAACTGGCCACTATTGGTCTACTGGGAGGTTTGTTCAATGTTTTATATATATATATATATATATATATATATATATATATATATGACTTGTTTATGGTATTTCTGAGAATCAGATTTGACCTTGGGACTATAGTCCCCAACTTAATTGTCAAAGCACGGGACACTGACACCTGCCTGCTGAAAAAACTCACAGTAGCCCAGTACCTTCTACCGGCTAGCTTTGCTACTGTTTTGTCAACCAGGCACATTGGACCAATGCTTCATTGATAGTCTTTGACTAACTGTTTAAACTCACCAATACAAACAATTCTGTTATCTCCCAATGAAGTCACAGTCCTAAGTTAACTTAAAGCAGTGAGCGCCGCAATAAAAGCAAAGATATCCCTATTGTAGTGTATATTTTTATTCACCCGAGGCATGATTCATCAAGGTATGTATCTGCCGATTTTGACTGTATCGTACGCAAAATCGCTCTGCGCATGCCCAGAACTGGTAAATATGGCCGTGACTGCAGCCTCGTCCGCTGTGTCCATTAACGCAAAGGATACAATAAACCATGATAGATTAATGAACACTAGCAGAAAAGCCAGAAAGAAATATCATGCCATAGAATTGTCCTGGGGCCCTCCCACACAACCATATGTTAAAATGGTTTAACAAACTCACACAGAAATAGGAGGGTTAGCAGGTACAGTTTAATAAACCAAGCACTTTAACGACAAGGAATGCCACTTTTGTGGCTGAAGTGCTTGTTTTTTTGAGCCCCCACAAAACAGGCTACCAATGGGCTTACGGCAGCTAAGCTAATAATGCTGTCAATGAACTGTAAGACTGCAGTGAGCTGGCTGGTTACTAATCGCCTGACAAACACACAGCATTTCATAGCACATATAGGAAGCATTGTCACACAGCAGTGGCAGAAAAGAAAAGTGGTACAAGATGGAATTGTCTTTTGGCCCTCCCACCTACCCTTATGTCAGATATTAAAAAGGACATGTACCATTTAGAAAATCAAGCACTCCAGCGACAAGGAGTGCCACTTTTGTAGCTGAAGTACTTGATTAGTTTGGCCCCCCACAAAACAAGCTATCAATAGCTTAGGTACCTTAAGCCCAACAGTGCTGTCAATGAACTCTACAGTGGCAAGAAGTTGTGTCATCATCCTCACATAATATTAATTCATACTAGCTGGAATCCACCATTACAGATTCTCTATACTTTGATGTAATTGACAGTAAAGGCCTTACTCGTAGAATTTGTAGATCATTTTGATGAACATCATCTTTTCCACATTTTTAGGAAGTAGCCTCCTACACCAATTACTAACAAGGTTCCTGGCTGTGCTAAAAACTTTTTCTGGAAACACACTGAAGGGTGGTCAGTTTAGGTATTGCAAAGCGAGTTTGAACATGAGTCTCCAAATTTCCTTTTTTTCCTCCCAGTATGTAAAGGGACTCTCTGATGTGTCTCTCTGATGTGTCTATTTGTATGCTGTAATTAAATTAACCCTCCATCATCCTTTGGATGTTCATAGTAGGATCAGGTGGAATTATGGCAGAGGTGTCACGGTTCTTGGTCAATTCTTTTAGACCAGACAAGATGTCAAAATGTTGGGGGAAAAAAAATTCTTAGCAGCAGTTGCTGAGAAACTGAAGGAGTAGAAGCCGTTGTGTCACATAACACTTGAGCTGTCAACTTGCTCACCAGGAGCTCCTTGCATCTCTTTAGATCTGGGTCAGTTGGAAACAAAGACAAGACACAGCTCTTAAACCTAGGTTAAAGCATAGTCACCAAAATGTAGTGATCCAATTTCAAGATCTTGATAACTCTTGGATCCTGGCGAAGCAAATAAATTACTTGAACTACAATACTTAGTATAATTGCTTTGTTTCATCTCCTGCTTCAGTTTTTTTAGCTGATTTTCCAAGCGTCTAACTAAGGGAATCACTTGGTTCAAGATAGCAGTGTCTGAACTCACTTCACAGGTGACTATTTCGAATGGTTTCAGCACTTTGCACAACACGGAAAGTATTCACCACTGCGCTGGACTAAAATACATCCCCCATCCTTTCCCAATGTCTTGACTTGTGGAGTAAGCGTGGATGACTTTCTGCTGTTCCTCCTTTTTCAGAAGCATATAAAGGGTGGAATTCCACCTTGTTACCACCTCTTGCTTCAGTTGGTGGCAGGGCAAATAAAATTGTTCTTGTAGCTGCTGCAATCTCCTGCATGCTGTTGCAGGGTGCCGCATATTTCCCGAAATTTTTCAGCCACAGATAGCATCTCCTGCATGTCCCTGTTATTTTTCAAAAAGCTCTGCACCACCAAGTTAATTGTGTGAATAAATCAGGGAATGTGATGGAATTCACCGAGCTGTAAAGCTCTCACAATATTTGTGGCATTATCAGAAATTACATATCCTGAGGAGAGTTCAAGTGGGATAAGCCATGCAGTAATGACATTCCTTAGCTTCTCTAACAGATTGTCAGCTGTATGACTCTTAGTGAAGCCGGTGATACAAAGAGTAGCTTGACTCTGAAATATTTTAGTAAATGGTTAAAACAGAACTCTATGCTACTTTTACATCTGCTACAATTAATAGTAATATTTCACCGCAGGAACAGAAGACATTAAAAACCCAATGAAAAATAAAGAGATTGTGATCAAACAGGCAGACAAGGGGGGGTAGAATTTTAAATAAACAAGCCTACATTTCTGAGGGTTTTAGGTTTCGAAAGGATCCAAAGTCTTATAAAACAATGGACAAGGTTCATACCCCAGACTTTGTTTTTGAGTTACAAAGTATGTTGGAAACGCCATTAATGGATGGAACTATAGATATTAATTAATTTCCATATATATTTCAGAGAAATACAACATTTTTTATTTTTATTATCTCCTAAATTTACATACATAGATCCATAATGGCCGGTATTCACGCCTTTACTTCACATGCTTGTAAATATGTGGACCTCTTTCTTAAAGATTATGGGAGAGAGTCATTAAGGAAAGTAAGGCAAAAAAAGGATTAAATGTTCTCCGGGACAAACCATGTTACAATGCAAGGGGTGCAAATTAGTTTATTGATTTGCACATAAGTTAAATACTGGCTGTTTTATTTATCTAGCATGCATTACTTTATAACTTTTTTTTGTACACTGAAATTTAAAGTTGATTTAGGACATGCCTTACCCCAACTATAAATCTGCCATCACATTTTAAATTTACATCCCCTTCCAGTAACATGGTTTTGCCAAGGTGCAAAGTTGCTAGTTTTTTTGCTTTACTTTCCTTATTGAATCAGGCCCTTATGCTTTTTCATACACGAAGGGGTAGTGTGGTGTCACACAAGTTGTTTTCACTTAGCTATAAAACAACCCAGGAAAAAAAGATTTACATTGCAGAGCATTTTTTTCAGTACTTATCATTTCTATAAATCTTTATCTCAAATTAGTCTGAAGTGCGTAACCCATACCATGACCCTATTTCTGATTGCAAGAGAAATTTTTATGGTTGCCTTATATGAGGAAATGAAATATATGCTCTTACTGTAAATTTCAATGCCTCTTCTGTCAAGGCATTCACCAAAGTGAACCTAGACTTGGCACTAGTTACTGTTCCGTTTATAAGACAAGAGCACAGGATATTGCTCTGCATAGCAGACAGGGCACTTAATATGGGTCTGTATAATAAACTGGGCACCAGATATGGATCTTCATATTTGTATAAGGACCAGATATTGCTCTGCATATTAGACTTGACATCAGATATGAGTCTGAATATTAGACTTGGCATAAGATATAATTCTTCATTTTAGACTGGCAACCAATTCTGGGTCTTCATAATAGGCTCAACACCAGATATGTGTCGGCATATTAGAATTGGCACTTGATATTGCTCTGTATATTAGACTTAACACCGAACATTGTTCTGCATATTCATTTTGCACCACTTGTCATCAAATATGGACCTGCATATAAGACTGGGTACCAGACATTGGCCTGCATTTTACGTTTAGAGCTTGCTACATGCTAGCCATTATGGACAACCAGGATTGTCCAGAATTTTTATACATGACCGTGACCATACTGGAAAGTTTACTTGCAATATGCTTGGTGTCCTTCATTTACCCAAGTGTTTTCATTTTTCTTGGCAATGGCAATATAAATGCCCATATATGTGTCAGAGATGACCTGTTTGGGTCCTTTCTCCTGAACTCCGGCTGCTATACCTGGTGAGTATCGATTGATAGAGAGACAGACAAGTTCAGATATTAGGCTGAAGATCAATCTGGTTCTGACCAGCCCTAGTCAGAGTAGCTTTATTTATACAGAAAAAAAGATAAGAAAGAATTTAATGTTCATGCAAGCAAAAATGACAGTTTGACATTTGTGGTTAGGCAGATGTTCTTATTCCAGTCGTGCTTGCCCCAGACATGGGTGGCTGTGGTTTCTGGGGTGTTAGTTCCTGTAGCAGAAGTTGCTTGATGTGCACATCTCTCGAAAACATGTTAAGAGAAGCAGAAAAGTAGCATAAGTCATATGATACCTGAGATAGTCTGCGGCTCTGCAGACTATCTTATTTATTCAGCATATCAATTATACAAAATGTATTACTTAGAAACTCATAATATTGGTGTCTCTCACATATGTATACAAAACAAAAAGACAGTTGTTGTCATAGCTTATCCGTAACACTGCATGTATGTGTGTATCTAGCAAAATTAAAGCATGAAGTATTAATTCATTGTTGGATCAAAACATTTAAGCCTGCATCCACGCGTCAAGGGCACTTCATTGTATATAGATCCACAACTGACCTATATGCTTTAAACACAATTTAAATCAGAGGTGTGTCTTGGGTGTGTCTTACAAGCAAGCCCTAGTTAGAGGCAAGGCCCTGTACCTGGGAGATGAGTGCATCTGATTTTAGCTGCATTTTAATGGTTTTTAAAGCATATAGGTCAGTGTAGGACCTGCATATAATTAGGTGCCCTTGACGCTGGGATGCAGGCTTATCATTTTGCACATAAGTTAAATACTGTCTGTTTTTTCATCTAGCACACAATACTTCATAGCTTTATTTTTACACTGATATTTAAACTTGATCTAGGACATGTCCTATCCCAATTATACAGCTGAACACACATCTTAAATTTACCTTCCCATTCAATTCAACATGGTTTTGCCCAGGTGCAAAGTTACTCATTTTCTATGATTTGCTTTCCTTAATAACTCAGACCCTATGTTGTTAAATTTCATTCTTTTATAAAGGCACTTCATCCCTTATAAAATTATGATTTAATTATAAGGTATATAAAATTGGCAAGTATAGATGTCCAGTCACATT